>NC_135674.1:452518-462518 GCF_964188315.1 Podarcis muralis
AATAATAATAACAACAACAACAACAACAACAACAACAGGAGAAGGAGGAGGAATACAACCTCTAATTATTATTATTATTATTATTATTATTATTATTATTATTATTATTATTATTATTTATTATTAATTTATTTATTATTTATTATATTATTTATTTATTTTTTATGGAATAATAATACAGAATATTAATACGTAATGATGCTTGGAGGAATACAACCGCTAATGGTTATGTCTTCTTCTTCTTCTTCTTATTGTTAATTATTTATTATTTATTTATTTATTATTTATTTATTATATTATTTATTTATTTATCATTATTTTTTACGGAATAACGATACAGAATATTAATACGTAATGATGCTTGGAGGAATACAACCTCTAATGGTTATGTCTTCTTATTCTTATTAATTAATTATTTATTATTAATTAATTAGTTTATTATTTATTTATTATATTATTTATTTATTACTATTTTTACGGAATAATAATACAGAATATTAATACGTAATGATGCTTGGAGGAATACAACCTCTAATGGTTATGTATTCTTATTCTTATTCTTAATTATTTATTATTAATTTATTTATTATTTATTTATTTATTATATTATTTTATTTATTTATTATTGTTATTACGGAATAACGATACAGAATATTAATACGTAATGATGCTTGGAGGAATACAACCTCCAATGGTTATGTATTCTTATTCTTATTCTTAATTATTTATTCTTAATTTATTTATTATTTATTTATTATATTATTTATTTATTTATTTATTTATTTATCATTATTATTACGGAATAATAATACGGAATATTAATACCTAACGATGCTTGGAGGAATACAACCTCTAATGGTTATGTCTTCTTATTCTTATTCTTCTTAATTTTTTATTCTTGATTTATTTATTATTTATTTATTATATTAATTTATTAATTAATTAATTAATTAATTATTACGGAATAACGATACGGAATATTAATACGTAATGATGCTTGGAGGAATTCTTATTCTTATTCTTATTCCAGGAACTGATAAGGAGCCAGCAATACAAAACACAACAACAATAATAATAATAATAATAATAATAATAATAATAATAATAATAATTATTATTATTATTCCATCTCTCCATCATTAATCCCGCCCCCAGGGCCGCCGCCGGCGACGTCGCCCTGGTCGCCCCTAGCAACGCCCCGGAGGACGTCGACCTCTTCTGCCGCCTCTTGAACCTGGATCCAGAACGGCGCTTTGTAGTCCGGCCGGCCGAGGAAGGTGCGCCTGGTTTTGAGCGCTATAGTTCCCAACGCCTGCTTCCCAGTACCTCGTTTCCCGTAACTGGTTCCCAGCGCCTGGTTTCGAGCACTACGGTTCCCAGCGCCTGGTTCCCAGCGCTACGGTTCCCGGCGCCTGGTTCCCAGTGCTATGGTTCCCAGTGCTATGGTTCCCGGTTCCTGTTCCCAGTGCTACGGTTCCCAGTGCTATGGTTCCCGGCGCCTGGTTCCCAGTGCTACGGTTCCCAGTGCCACGGTTCCCAGCGCCTGGTTTCCAGTGCCTGGTTTCCAGCGCCACGGTCCCCAGTGCTATGGTTCCCAGCGCCTGGTTTCCAGTATCTGCTTTCCGGCGCCTGCTTTCCGGTTCCCAGTGCTACGCTTCCCGGCGCCTGGTTTTCAGCATCTGGTTCCCAGCGCCTGGTTTTGAGCACTACGGTTCCCGGCGCCTGGTCCCCAGTGCTACGGTTCCCAGTGCTATGGTTCCCGGCACCTGGGTCCTAGGGCCGCGGTTCCCAGTGCTACAGTTCCCAGTGCCACGGTTCCCGGCGCCTGGTTTTGAGCGCCATGGTTCCCAGTGCCACAATTCCCAGCGCCTGGGTCCTACTGCCATTTCCCCCAGTGCTACAGTTCCCAGCATCTGGTTCCCAGCGCCTTGTTTGGTGTGCTACAGTTCCCAGCGCCTGGTTCCCAGCGCCTGGTTTCCAGTGCCTGGTTTCCAGCGCCACGGTCCCCAGTGCTATGGTTCCCAGCGCCTGGTTCCCAGTATCTGCTTTCCGGCGCCTGCTTTCTGGTTCCCAGTGCTACGCTTCCCGGCGCCTGGTTTTCAGCATCTGGTTCCCAGCGCCTGGTTTTGAGCACTACGGTTCCCGGCGCCTGGTTCCCAGTGCTACGGTTCCCAGTGCTATGGTTCCCGGCGCCTGGTTCCCAGTGCTATGGTTCCCGGCGCCTGGTTCCCAGTGCTACGGTTCCCAGTGCCACGGTTCCCAGCGCCTGGTTTCCAGTGCCTGGTTTCCAGCGCCACGGTCCCCAGTGCTATGGTTCCCAGCGCCTGGTTTCCATTATCTGCTTTCCGGCGCCTGCTTTGGTTCCCAGTGCCACGGATCCCAGCGCCTGGTTCCCAGTGCCACAATTCCCAGCGCCTGGGTCCTACTGCCATTTCCCCCACTGCTACAGTTCCCAGCATCTGGTTCCCAGCGCCTTGTTTTATGTGCTACAATTCCCAGCGCCTGGTTCTCAGTGCTACGCTTCCCGGCGCCTGGTTTTCAGCATCTGGTTCCCAGTGCCTGGGTCCTCGTGCCACGGTTCCCAGTGCCAGAGTTTCCAGCGCCACGGTTCCCAGCACCTGGTTCCCGGTGCTACAGTTCCCAGTGCAATGGTTCCCAGTGCCTGGTTCCCAGCGCCTGGTTTTGAGCGCCACAGTTCCCAGCACCTGGTTCCCAGTGCCACAGTGCAATAATTCCCAGCGCCTGGGTTCTAGTGCCACGGTTCCCAGCGCCTGGTCCTGGTGCCACGGTTCCCAGCGCCTGGTCCTAGTGCCACGGTTCCCAGCGCCTGGTTTCGAGCGCTACGTTTCCCAGCGCCTGGTTTCCAGCATCTGGTTCCCAGCGCTACGTTTCCCAGCACCTGGTTTCCAGCGCCACGGTTCCCAGCTCCTGGTTTCCACAATCTGGTTCCCAGCGCCTTGTTTCGAGCGCTACGTTTCCCAGTGCCACAGTTCCCAGCACCTAGTTCCCAGTGCAACGGGTTTTGAACGCCACAGTTCCCAGACCCTGGGTCCTGGTGCCACGGTTCCCAGCGCCTGGTTTCAAGCACCACGGTTTCCACTGCCA
This sequence comes from Podarcis muralis, assembly GCF_964188315.1. NCBI lineage: Eukaryota > Metazoa > Chordata > Lepidosauria > Squamata > Lacertidae > Podarcis > Podarcis muralis. The sequence continues at coordinate 455,624 of NC_135674.1, forward strand.
CGGTTCCCAGCGCCTGGTTCTCAGCGCCTGGTCTTGAACGCTACGGTTCCCGGCGCCACGGTTCCCAGTGCCTGGTTCCCAGTGCCACGGTTCCCAGTGCTAGTTCCCAGCGCCTGGGTCCAGCACCTGGGTCCTGGTGCCACAGTTCCCAGCGCCTGGTTTAGAGCGCCACAGTTCCCAGCGCCTGGTTTCGAGCGCCACGTTTCCCAGTGCCACAGTTCCCAGCGCCTGGTTCCCAGTGCTAAGGTTCCCAGCACCAGGTTCCCAGCGCCTGCTTCCCAGTGCTACAGTTCCCAGCGCTACAGTTCCCAGTACTACAGTTCCCAGTACTACAGTTCCCATCACCTGGTTCCCAGCGCTACAGTTCCCAGTTCAACCGTTTCCAGTGCTACAATTCCCAGCGCCCGCCCACCTACTCCTTGAACCCAACCAAAACTGATCCCTTCCTTCTCTCCCCCCCGCCAGGCGCCGCGCTACCATTCCCGCTCCCCCAGCCCTGCACCATCCGGCGCCTGGTGGAAAACTACCTGGACATCACCGCCGTTCCCAGGCGCTCCTTCTTCGAACTCGCCGCCCAGCTCTCCCCCGACGAGCGCGAGCGGGAGAAGCTGGCCCAGTTCGCCTCGGCGCCCGGTCAGGACGAACTCTACGCCTACTGCCACCGGGCGCGGCGCACGACGCTGGAGGTGGGTGAGGTCCGGGAGTCGTAGCGCGCCGGGTGCGGCGTGCCATGTTCCCAGTGATACAGTTCCCAGAGTTTGGTTTTGGGCACTACAGTTCCCAGCGCTACAGTTCCCAGACGACGCTGGAGGTGGGTAAGATCCGGGAGTCGTAGCGCATTGGGTGCCAGGGGCGGGTGCCCAGTGCTACAGTTCCCAGGGTCTGGTTTTGGGCGCTACAGTTCCCGACGCTACAGTTCCCAAGGTCTTGTTTTGGGCGCTACAGTTCCCGGCGCTACAGTTCCCAGGGTCTGGTTTTGGGCGCTAGAGTTCCTGGCGCTACGGTTCCCAGCAGCGGCGCCAGACGACGCTGGAGGTGGGTGGGATCCGGGAGTTGTAGCGCACAGGGCACCAGCGCTACAGTTCCCAGGGTCTGGTTTTCAGGGTCTGGTTTTGGGCGCTACAGTTCCCGGCGCTATAGTTCCCAGCGTCTGGTTTGGGGCGCTATGGTTCCCAATGCCGCCGGACGACGCTGGAGGTGGGTGAGATCCGGGAGTCGTAGCGCGCCGGATGCGGGGTGCCAGATTCCCAGGGCCTGGTTTTCAGGGTCTGGTTTTGGGCGCTACAGTTCCCGGCGCTACAGTTCCCAGGGTCTGGTTTTGGGCGCTACAGTTCCCAGCGCTACGGTTCCCAGTGCCAGACGACGCTGGAGGTGGGTAAGATCCGGGAGTCGTAGCGCATTGGGGGCCAGGGGCAGGTGCCCAGTGCTACAGTTCCCAGGGTCTGGTTTTGGGCGCTACAGTTCCCGACGCTACAGTTCCCAAGGTCTTGTTTTGGGCGCTACAGTTCCCGGCGCTACAGTTCCCAGGGTCTGGTATTGGGCGCTAGAGTTCCTGGCGCTACGGTTCCCAGCAGCGGTGCCGGACGACGCTGGAGGTGGGTGGGATCTGGGAGTTGTAGCGCACAGGGCGCCAGCGCTACAGTTCCCAGGGTCTGGTTTTCAGGGTCTGGTTTTGGGCGCTACAGTTCCCGGCGCTACAGTTCCCAGTGTCTGGTTTGGCGCGCTACAGTTCCCAATGCCGCCGGACGACGCTGGAGGTGGGTGAGATCCGGGAGTCGTAGCGCGCCGGGTGCAGGGAGCCAGGTTCCCAGGGCATGGTTTCCAGGGTCTGGTTTTGGGCGCTACAGTTCCCGGCGCTACGGTTCCCAGTGGCTGCGCTGGACGACGTTGGAGGTGGGTGAGTTTGCGGGAATTGTAGCGCGCAGGGTGCGGGAGGCCAAGGTTGGGGTCACAGTGCCTGGTTCGCAACGCCATGGTTCCCAGCGCCTGGTTTTGGGCACAACAGTTCCCAGCGCCTGGTTTTGAGCGCCACAGTTCCCATCTCCTGGGGCCACAGTTCCCAGCGCTACGGTTCCCAGCGCCTGGTTTCTAGTGCCATGGTTCCCAGCTTCCCAGCGCCTGGTTTCAAATACTACAGTTCCCAGCGCCTGGTTTTGGGTGCCATGGTTCCCAGGGCCTGGTTTGGGGCACCACGTTTCCCAGTGCTACAGTTCCCAGAACCACAGTTCTCAGCACCTGGTTTTGAGCGCCATAGTTCCCAGCGCCTGGTTTTGAGCGCTACGGCTCCCAGCGCCTTGTTTTGCGCGCTACAGTTCCCAGCGCCTGGTTTCCAGTATCTGCTTCGCAGCGCCTGGTTTTGGGCGCCACAGTTCCTAGCGCCTGGTTTGGGGCACCACAGTTCCCAGTGCCATGTTTCCCAGCGCTATAGTTCCCAACCCCACAGTTCCCAGCGCCCGGTTCCCATTCAGCAACACTTCCCTCCCCAACCCTCCGGCGCCCGCCTGCGCTACAACTCCCTTTTCTCTCCAGGTCCTGAGCGACTTCCCCCGGACGGCGGCCGCCTTGCCCTGCAACCTCCTCCTGGACCTCATCCCTCGCACCCGCGCCCGGTCCTTCTCCCTGGCCTCCTCCCTGCTGGTGAGTCCTAGCGCGGGAGTTCTAGTTTCCTCCCCGTACTACAACTCCCGTACTACAACTCCCTTTTCCCGCCAGGCGCTGCCCGGCCGCATCCAGATCCTGGTGGCAGTCGTGCGCTACAAGACGCGCCTGGCCAAACCCCGGACCGGGCTCTGCTCCAATTGGCTGGCCTCCCTCGACCCGGCGCAGGGTGAGTTGTAGCGCGGGGCGCCGGGCGCCGAAATCTCTGGCGCTACGTTTCTCCTGTTCTGGGTGCCTGCGCTGCGTTTCTCCTTTCCATGTTCTGGGCGACTGCGCTACGTTTCTCCTGTCCATGTTCTAGGCGCCTGCGCTACCTTTCTCCTGGGCGCCCGTACTACGTTTCTCCTGTCCATGTTCTGGGCGCCCGCGCTACGTTTCTCCTGGGCGCCCGCGCTACGTTTCTCCTGTCCATGTTCTGGGCGCCTGCGCTACGTTTCTCCGCGCTACGTTTCTCCTGTCAATGATCTGGGCGTCTGCGCTACGTTTCTCCTGGGCGCCCACGCTGCGTTTCCCATGTCCTGGGCGCCCGCGCTACATTTCTCCTGTCAACGGGCTGGGCGCCCGCGCTACGTTTCCCATGCCAGCGCTACGTTTCTCCCGCCAAGCGCCCCTCAAAGTACCTAGGCAGCACTAGGCGCTTACGCTATGTTTCTCCCACCAGCGCCACTCAAAGTACCTGGGCAGCGCTAGGCGCCTGTGCTACGTTTCCCATAGTCCCTACCCATCACCAGGCGCCCGCTCTACGTTTCCCATAGCACCTACCCATCGCCAGGCGCCTGCGCTACGTTTCCCATAGTACGCGCTGCATTTCTCCTGTCCACAGGCTGGGCGCCTGCGCTATGTTTCTCCTGTCAATGGGCTGGGCGCCCGCGCCATGTTTCTCTTGCTAGGGCCCCTCAGAGTTCCCAGCGTGAGTTGTAGCGCCAGGCGCGCCAATCCCCACGCTATCCCGCAGTGGGGCCAGACGCCCGCGCTACGTTTCCCCTGCCCACCTGCCGGGCGCCCACACTATGTTTCTCCTGCCAGCGCCCCCCAACTGCCTGGGCTGGGGTTGCGCAGCCTGACCTGGCGCCCACGCTACGTTTCCCATAGTACCTAGACGCCCGCGTTTCCCATAGTTCACTAGACGCCCGCGCTACGTTTCCCACAGTACCCAGCCATCGCCAGGCGCCCGCGCTACGTTTCCCATAGTACCCAGCGATCACTAGGCGCCCACGCTATGTTTCCCATAGTACCCAGGCATGTTTCCCATAGTACCCAGGCAGCGCTAGGCGCCCATGCTACATTTCCCATAGTACCTAGCCATAACTAGGCGCCTGCGATATGTCTCCCATAGTACCCAGGCAGCGCCAGGCGCCCATGCTATGTTTCCCATAGTACCTAGCCATAACTAGGCGCGCGCGCTACATTTCCCATAGTACCCAGGGAGCGCTAGACGCCCACGCTACGTTTCCCATAGTACCCAGCCATCACTAGGCGCCCGCGCTACGTTTCTCTTGCCAACACCCTGAAGTATCTAAGCAGGGCTAGGCACCCGCGCTACGTTTCCCATGCGCGCTACATTTCTCCTGCCAGCGCCCCTCAAAGTACCTGGGCAGCGCTAGGCGCCAGTGCTACGTTTCCCCTGCCAGCGCCCCTCAAAGTACCTAGCCATCACTAGGCGCCCCCGCTATGTTTCCCATAGTACCTTGGCAGCGCTATACGCCCGTGCTACGTTTCCCATAGTTCCCAGCCAGCGCCAGACACCCACGCTACGCTTCCCACAGTACCTACCCATCACCAGGCGCCTGTGCTACGTTTCCCATAGTACCTACCCATCACCGGACACCCACACTACGTTTCCCATAGTACCTACCCATCACTAGGCGCCCGTGCTACGTTTCCCATAGTACCTACCCATCCCGACGCCTGTGCTATGTTTCCCAGTACCCACCCATTGCCAGGCGCCTGCACTACGTTTCCCATAGTACCTACCCATCCCGACGCCCGCACTATGTTTCCCACAGTACATTTCTCCTACCAAGGCTGGACCTGACGTCCGCGCTATGTTTCTCTTGCCAGCGCCCCTCAAAGCGCCCAGGCAGCGCTGGACGCCCACGCTACGTTTCCCCTTCCTGCGCTACGTCTCCCCTTCCTGCGCTACGTTTCTCCCGCGCCCGGACCTGATGCCGCGCTACATTTCTCCTGCCCGCGCTATGTTTCCCCTTCCAGCGCTACGTCTCCCCTGCCCGCGCTATGTTTCTCCCGAGCCCGGACCTGACGCCACGCTACGTTTCCCCTTTCCGCGCTGTTTCCCCTGCGCCCGGTCCTGACGCCCGCGCTACGTTTCTCTTGCCAGAGCCCCTCAAAGTGCCCAGGCAGCGCTGGTCGCCCGCGCTACATTTCCCCTGCCCGCGCTACATTTCCCCTGCCCACGCTACGTCTCCTGTGCCGCGCTACGTTTCCCCGCGCCCGGTCCTGATGCCTGCGCTACATTTCTCCTACCAAGGCAGGACCTGACACCCACGCTACGTTTCCCCTTCCAGCGCTACGTCTCCCCTGCCTGCGCTACGTTTCTCCCGCGCCCGTACCTGACGCCGCGCTACGTTTCCCCTTTCCGCGCTATGTTTCCCTGCGCCCGGTCCTGATGCCCGCGCTACATTTCTCCTACCAAGGCGGGACCTGGCGCCCGCGCTACATTTCTCTTGCCAGCGCCCCTCAAAGCGCCCAGGCAGCGCTGGGCGCCCGCGCTACATCTCCGCTGCCCGCGCTACGTTTCCCCCGCGCCCGGTCCTGACGCCGTGCTACGTTTCTCCCCCCGCCAGGCGCCGCCCACGTCCCCCTCTGGGTGAAGAAGGGGGCGCTACGGTTCCCGCCGGACCCCGAGACGCCCGTCCTCCTGGTGGCGCCCGGCACCGGGGTGGCGCCCTTCCGCGCTGCCCTGCAGGAACGCGTAGCGCAGGGCAAGAGAGGTGGGCGCCTGGTTGGCGAAATTTGCATGGGATTTGAATAAGGGGCGGGGTTTAAGATATTATTATGAATACTGATAATAATAATAGTAATAGTAATAATATTAATAAATAAATAAATGATCTTTCCTAATAATAATAATAATAATAATAATAATAATAATAATAATAATAATAATAATAATAATAATAATAATAAATGATCTTTCCTAATAATAATAATAAATAAATGATCTTTCCTAATAATAATAATAATTACAGTTATAACCATCTGGTCCCTTTACAAAATGCTGCTATTATTATTATTATTATTAGGAAAGATCATTTTGAGGAATCTCATGAGCTGATGATAATAATAATAATGATAATAATAATAATAATAATAATAATAATAATAATAATAATAATAATAATAATAAACAATAATAATAAACAATGATAATTTCAGTTATAACCTTCTGGTCCCCTTACAAAATGCTGCTATTACTATTATTACTATTATTATTACTATTATTATTATTACTATTATTATTATTATTATCATTATCATTATTATTATCATTATTGTTAGAGACAGGTTTGCCCTACCTATTATTTTATTATTATTATTATTATTATTATTATTATTATTATTATTATTATTGACAAGTTTGCCCTACCTATTATTATTATTATTATTATTATTATTATTATTATTATTGACAAGTTTGCCCTACCTATTATTATTATTATTATTATTATTATTATTATTATTATTATTGACAAGTTTGCCCTACCTATTATTATTATTATTATTATTATTATTATTATTATCATCATCATCATTATTATTAGAGACAAGTTTGCCCTACCTAGTTGTTGTTGTTGTTGTTGTTACTATTATTAATATTACTAATATTACTAATATTACTAATATTATCAATATTATTATTATTATTATTATTATTATTATTATTATTATTATTATTAACCCCGCCTCCTCCCCCAGGCAACTTCCTGTTCTTTGGCTGCCGCCACCAAGCCCACGACTTCTACTTCCGGGACGAGTGGGCGGAGCTTGTTGCCCGGGGCTTCCTGTCCGTCTTCCCGGCCTTTTCCCGCGATCAGGTGAGCCAAGCGGAGACTAATCATCGGAGATTAATTAATAATCGGAGTATTACTAATGGGTGTAATAATAATCGAAGTAGTAGTAGTAGTAGTAATATTCCTAATCAATAATACCTATTCCTCATTAATAATAATAATAATATTAATAATAATAATATTAGTATTATTATTATTATTATTAT
>NC_135674.1:467518-500018 GCF_964188315.1 Podarcis muralis
CTGAATGAACTAGTTCCCAGGCGCCTGGAATGACCTCAATTGTCCTGAATGAACTACAGTTCCCAGGCGCCCTGAATTACATGCGGTTGTCCTGAATGAACTACAGTTCCCAGGCGCCTGGAATGACCTGTGATTGCCCTGAATGAACTACAGTTCCCAGGTGCCCTGAATGAACTGTAGTTCCCAAGCACCCTGAATTACATGCGATTGTCCTGAATGAACTACAGTTCCCAGGCGCCTGGAATGATCTCGATTGCCTTGGATTTCCTACAGTTCCCAAGTGCCCTGAACAAACTACAGTTCCCAGGCGCCTGGAATGATCTCGATTGCCTTGGATGAACTACAGTTCCCAAGCGCCCTGAACAAACTACAGTTCCCAGGCGCCTGGAATGACGTGATTGCCCTGAATAAACTACAGTTCCCAAGCGCCCTGAACAAACTACAGTTCCCAAGCGCCTGAAATGACACGATTGCCCTGAATAAACTACAGTTCCCAAGCGCCCTGAACAAACTACAGTTCCCAAGCGCCTGAAATGACGAGATTGCCCTGAATAAACTAGTTCCCAAGCGCCCTGAACAAACTACAGTTCCCAGGCGCCTGAAATGACGCGATTGCCCTGAATAAACTACAGTTCCCAAGCGCCCTGAACAAACTCCAGTTCCCAAGCGCCTGAAATGACGCGATTGCCCTGAATAAACTACAGTTCCCAAGCGCCCTGAACAAACTACAGTTCCCAGGCGCCTGGAATGATCTCGATTGCCCTGAATAAACTACAGTTCCCAGGCGCCTGAAATGACGTGATTGCCCTGAATAAACTACAGTTCCCAGGCGCCTGAAATGACGTGATTGCCCTGAATAAACTACAGTTCCCAGGCGCCTGAAATGACGTGATTGCCCTGAACAAACTACACTTCCCAAGCGCCTGAAATGACGTGATTGCCCTGAATAAACTACAGTTCCCAGGCACCTGAAATGACGTGATTGCCCTGAACAAACTACAGTTCCCAAGCGCCTGAAATGACGTGATTGCCCTGAACAAACTACAGTTCCCAAGCGCCTGAAATGACGCGATTGCCCTGAATAAACTACAGTTCCCAAGCGCCTGAAATGACGCGATTGCCCTGAATAAACTACAGTTCCCAAGCGCCCTGAACAAACTCCAGTTCCCAAGCGCCTGAAATGACGCGATTGTCCTGAATAAACTACAGTTCCCCAGCGCCTGAAATGACGCGATTGCCCTGAACGAACTACAGTTCCCAGGCGCCTTGAATGACCAGATTGTGCACGGCAAACTACAGTTCCCAGGCTCTTGCCCTGAATAAACTACAGTTCCCAGGCGCCTTGAACGACCAGCTTGAGGAAGTGGCGTAACAGGGAGGAAGTGGAGTAATAGGGAGGGAGGAGAGTGATTGGTGCCCAGGAAATGGGGAGGAAGTGGATTAACAGGGAGGGAGGAGAGTGATTGGTGCCCAGGAAATGGGGAGGAAGTGGAGTAACAGGGAGGAAGTGGAGTAATTGGTGCCCAGGAAATGGGGAGGAAGGGGAGTAATAGGGAGGGAGGAGAGTGATTGGTGCCCAGGAAATGGGGAGGAAGTGGAGTAACAGGGAGGAAGTGGAGTAATTGGTGCCCAGGAAATGGGGAGGAAGGGGAGTAATAGGGAGGGAGGAGAGTAATCGGTACCCAGGAAGTAGGGAGGAAGTGGAGTAGCAGGGAGGAAGTGGAGCAGCAGGGAGGGAGGAGAGTGATTGGTACCCAGGAAGTAGGGAGGAAGTGGAGCAGCAGGGAGGAAGTGGAGCAGCAGGGAGGGAGGAGAGTGATTGGTACCCAGGAAGTAGGGAGGAAGTGGAGTAGCAGGTAGGAAGTGGAGTAACAGGGAGGAAGTGGAGTGATTGGTACCCAGGAAGGAGGGATGAAGTGGAGTAACAGGGAGGAAGTGGAGTAATAGGGAGGGTGAAGAGTAATTGGTACCCAGGAAAGAGTGAGGAAGTGGAGCTGCAGGGAGGGAGGAGAGTGATTGGTACCCAGGAAAGAGTGAGGAAGTGGGGTAACAGGGAGGAAGTGGAGTAATAAGGAGGAAGGAGAGTAATTGGTGCCCAGGGAGGAAGGGGAGTAACAGGGAGGAAGTGGAGTGATTGGTACCCATGAAATGGGGAGGAAGTGGAGTAATAGGGAGGAAGTGAATAGTGAGGAAGGAGAGTAATAGGGAGGATTGAGAGTAATTGGTACCCAGGAAGTAGGGAGGGAGGAGAGTAATAGGGAGGAAGGAGAGTAATTGTTGCCCAGGAAGTAGGGAGGAGGGGGAGTAATTGGTACCCAGGAAATGGAGAGGGAGGGGGTAATAGGGAAGGATGAGAGTAACAGGGAGAAAGGAGAGTAACAGGGAGGAAGGAGAGTGATTGTTACCCAGGAAGTAGGGAGGAAGGGGAGTAATTGGTACCCAGGAAATAGGGAGAAAGGAGAGTAATTGGTGCCCAGGGAGGAAGAGGGTGAGAGGCCGAGGGATTCTTTTCCCGGAAGGAAAACGATACTCCGATGCTGCGAGGAGAGGAAGTGGTACCCAGGGAGGAAGAGGATGGATGGATGGAGAGGAAACAGATGCTCTGGGAAGAGTAATTGGTACCCAAGGAGGAAGAGGAAGGGAGGAGGGAGGAAGAGAGGGAAAAGACGCTCTGAGAGGAGTAATTGGTACCCAAGGAGGAAGGGGATGGAGGGAAGGAGGGAGGAGGAGGATGGATAGAGAGGAATTGGTACCCAGGGAGGAGGGAGGAAGAGGAGGCAGAGGGAAAAGACGCTCTGAGAGGAGGAATTGGTACCCAAGGAGGAAGAGGAGGGAGAAGGAAGGAAGGAAGGAAGGAAGGAAGGAAGGAAGGAAGGAAGGAAGGGGATGGATAGAGGAATTGGTACCCAGGGAGGAAGGAGGAAGAGGAGGGAGGGGGAAAAGACGCTCTGAGAGGAGTAATTGGTACCCAAGGAGGAAGAGGATGGAGGAGGAGGAAGATGGAGAGGGAAAAGATGCTCTGGGAAGAGTAACTGGTACCCAGGGAGGAAGAGGATGGAGGAGGAAGATTGAGAGGGAAAAGATGCTCTGGGAAGAGTAATTGGTACCCAGGGAGGAAGAGGATGGAGGAGGAGGAAGATGGAGAGGGAAAAGACGCTCTGGGAAGGAGGAAGAGGATGGAGGAGGGAGGGCGGAAGGAAGGAAAGAAGGAAGGAAGGAAGGAAGGAAGGAAGGAAGGAAGGAAGATGGATAGAGTGGAATTGGTACCCAGGGAGGAAGAGGAGGGAGGGGGGAGGAGGATGGGTAGAGAGGAATTGGTACCCAGGGAGGAGGAAGGAAGAGGAGGGAGAGGGCAAAGACGCTCTGGGAAGAGTAACTGGTACCCAGGGAGGAAGAGGATGGGGAAGGAAGGAAGGAAGGAAGGAAGGAAGGAAGGAAGGAAGGAAGGAAGGAAGGAAGGAAGGAGGAGGATGGATAGAGAGGAATTGGTACCTAGGGGGGAGGAAGGAAGAGGAGGGAGAGGGAAAAGACGCTCTGAGAGGAGTAATTGGTACCCAAGGAGGAAGAGGATGGAGGAGGAGGAAGATGGAGAGGGAAAAGACGCTCTGGGAAGAGTAACTGGTACCCAGGGAGGAAGAGGATGGAGGAGGAGGATGGATGGAGAGGATTTGGTACCCAGGGAAGAGGGAGGAAGAGGGTGGGAAGCCGAGGGATGATTTTCCCGGAAGGAAAAGGATGCTCCGAGGAGAGCAATTGTTACCCAGGAAGGAGGGAAGAAGAGAATGGAGAAGAGGAGGGATTTCCCCTGGAGGAGAGGAATTGTGGCCCAGGAAGTAGGGAGGAAGTGGAGTAATTGGTACCCAGGGAGGAGGAAGGAAGAGGATGGATGGAGAGGGAAAAGATGCTCTGAGAGGAGTAATTGGTACTCAAGGAGGAAGAGGATGGAGAGAGCAAAGGGTTTCCCCCCTGGAGGAGAGGAAGTGGTACCCGGGGAGGAAGAGGATGGATGGAGAGGAAACAGATGCTCTGAGAAGAGTAATTGGTACCCAAGGAGGAAGAGGAAGGATGGAGAGAGCGAAGGGTTTCCCCCTGGAGGAATTGGTACCAATTCCTCCCTGGGTACCAATTACTCTCCTCGGAGCATCGTTTTCCTCTTCCTCCCTCCTCCCTGGGTACCACTTCCTCTCCTCCAGGGGGAAATTAGCCTCTCCTTTTCCTCCCTTTTCCTCCCTGGGTAACAATTCCTCTCCTCAGAGCATCATTTTCCTTCTGGGAAAATAATCCCTCGGCCTCTCACCCTCTTCCTCCCTCCTCCCTGGGTACCAATTACTCCACTTCCTCCCTATTTCCTGGGTACCAATTACTCCACTTCCTCCCTATTTCCTGGGTACCAATTACTCCACTTCCTCCCTATTTCCTGGGTACCAATTACTCCACTTCCTCCCTCCTCCCTGGGTACCAATTACTCCACTTCCTCCCTATTTCCTGGGTACCGATTACTCCACTTCCTCCCTATTTCCTGGGTACCAATTACTCCACTTCCTCCCTACTTCCTGGGTAACAATCCCTCTCCTCCCTCCCTGTTGCTCTCCCTCCCCTCTCTATGATCCCTTGCCAGGGGGCCAGGCTGGATGACCTAGAGGGGTCCCTTCCCTCTCTATGATACCTAGGTATGTGCTGGATGTCCTAGAGCGGCCCCTTCCCTCTCTATGATCCTTTGCCAGGGGGTCAGGCTGGAGGACCTGGAGTGGTCCCTTCCCTCTCTATGATCCCCTAATCTCCGGCTGGATGTCCTAGAGAGGTCACTTCTCTCTCTATGATCCCCTAATCACCGGCTGGGTGTCCTAGAGAGGTCCCTTCCCTCTCTATGATCCTTTGCAAGGGGGTCAGGCAGGATGACCTAGAGCGGTCCCTTCCCCCTCTATGATCCCCTAATCACCGGCTGGGTGTCCTAGAGAGGTCCCTTCCCTCTCTATGATTGATCCCTTGCAAAGGACCATAGAGAGGGAAGGAATTGGAGTACCAATCCCTTCCCTCTCTATGATCCTTTGCAAGGGGGCCAGGCTGGAGGACCTAGAGCGGTCCCTTCCCTCTCTATGATCCTTTGCAAGGGGGCCAGGCTGGAGGACCTGGAGCGGTCCCTTCCCTCTCTATGATCCTTTGCAAGGGGGTCAGGCTGGATGACCTGGAGGGGTCCCTTCCCTCTCTATGATCCTTTGCCAGGGGGTCAGGCTGGATGACCTAGAGTGGTCCCTTCCCTCTCTATGATCATTTGCAAGGGGGTCAGGCTGGAGGACCTGGAGGGGTCCCTTCCCTCTCTATGATCCCTTGCAAGGGGGTCAGGCTGGATGACCTAGAGGGGTCCCTTCCCTCTCAATGATCCTTTGCAAGGGGGTCAGGCTGGAGGACCTAGAGGAGTCCCTTCCCCCTCTATGATCCCCTAATCACCGGCTGGGTGTCCTAGAGAGTCCTCTAGGTCCTCCAGCCTGACCCCCTTGCAAAGGATCATTGAGAGGGAAGGGACCTCTCTATGATCCCTTGCAAGGGGGTCAGGCTGGATGACCTAGAGCGGTCCCTTCCCTCTCTATGATCCTTTGCAAGGGGGCAAGGCTGGATGACCTGGAAGGGTCCCTTCCCTCTCTATGATCCTTTGCAAGGGGGCCAGGCTGGAGGACCTAGAGCGGTCCCTTCCCTCTCTATGATCCTTTGCAAGGGGGCCAGGCTGGATGACCTGGAGAGGTCCCTTCCCCCTCTATGATCCCCTAATCACCGTCTGGGTGTCCTAGAGAGGTCCCTTCTCTCTCTATGATCCCTTGCAAGGGGGTCAGGCTGGATGACCTAGAGGGGTCCCTTCCCTCTCTATGATCCTTTGCAAGGGGGTCAGGCTGGATGACCTGGAGGGGTCCCTTCCCTCTCTATGATCCCCTAACCACCTGCTGGATGTCCTAGAGAGGTCCCTTCTCTCTCTATGATCCTTTGCCAGGGGGTCAGGCTGGAGGGGTCCCTTCCCTCTCTATGATCCTTTGCAAGGGGGTCAGGCTGGAGGACCTAGAGGGGTCCCGACCAATTCCTCTCCTCCAGGGGGAAAGCCTTCTCCCTCCCCATCCTCCTCCTCCCTCCTTCCCTTCCTTCCTTCTCTCTCTCTTCTCTCTTTCCCTTTCCTCCCTCCCTCCCGCCCTCCTTCCCTTCCCTTCTTTTCTCTCTCTCTCTCCTTCCTTCCTTCCTTCCTTCTTTCTTTCTTTCCTTCCTTCTCTCCCTCCCTCCCTCCATCTATCCCTCTATCTATCTCTCTCTCTCCTTCCTTCTTTCTTTCCTTCCTTCTCTCCCTCCCTCCCTCCATCTATCCCCCTCTCTCTCTCTCTCCTCCCTTCCTTCCTTCTTTCTTTCCTTCCTTCTCTCCCTCCCTCCCTCCATCTATCCCTCTATCTATCTCTCTCTCTCTCTCCTTCCTTCTTTCTTTCCTTCCTTCTCTCCCTCCCTCCCTCCATCTATCCCTCTCTCTCTCCTTCCTTCCTTCCTTCTTTCTTTCCTTCCTTCTCTCCCTCCCTCCCTCCCTCCATCTATCTCTCTCTCTCCTTCCTTCCTTCCTTCCTTCCTTCCTTCCTTCCTTCCTTCCTTCTCTCTTCTCTCTTTCCCTTTCCTCCCTCCCTCTTTCCCTTCTCTCTTTCTCTCCTTCCTTCCGCCCTTCCTAAATCCTTCCTTAATTCCTTATTTTCATCCTTGATTCCTTCCTTCCTTCCTTCCTTCCTTCCTTAATTCCTCTCTATCCATCCTCCTCCTTCCTTCCTTCCTTCCTTCCTTCCTTCCTTCCTTCCTTCTCTCCCTCCCACTATCTATCCCTCTCTCTCTCTCTCTCTCCTTCCTTCCTTCCCTCCTTCCTTCCTTAATTCCTTATTTTCATCCTTGATTCCTTCCTTCCTTCCTTCCTTCATTCCTCTCTATCCATCCTCCTCCTTCCTTCCTTCCTTCCTTCCTTCCTTCCTTCCTTCCTTCTCTCCCTCCCTCCCACTATCTATCCCTCTATCTCTCTCTCTCTCCTTCCTTCCTTCCTTCCCTCCTTCCTTCCTTAATTCCTTATTTTCATCCTTGATTCCTTCCTTCCTTCCTTCCTTAATTCCTCTCTATCCATCCTCCTCCTTCCTTCCTTCCTTCCTTCCTTCCTTCTCTCCCTCCCTCCCACTATCTATCCCTCTATCTCTCTCTCTCTCCTTCCTTCCTTCCCTCCTTCCTTCCTTAATTCCTTATTTCCATCCTTGATTCCTTCCTTCCTTCCTTCCTTCATTCCTCTCTATCCATCCTCCTCCTTCCTTCCTTCCTTCCTTCCTTCCTTCCTTCCTTCCTTCCTTCCTTCTCTCCCTCCCTCCCACTATCTATCCCTCTATCTCTCTCTCTCTCCTTCCTTCCTTCCCTCCTTCCTTCCTTAATTCCTTATTTCCATCCTTGATTCCTTCCTTCCTTCCTTCATTCCTCTCTATCCATCCTCCTCCTTCCTTCCTTCCTTCCTTCCTTCCTTCCTTCCTTCCTTCTCTCCCTCCCACTATCTATCCCACTCTCTCTCTCTCTCTCTCCTTCCTTCCTTCCCTCCTTCCTTCCTTAATTCCTTATTTTCATCCTTAATTCCTTCCTTCCTTCCTCCTCCCTCCTCTTCCTCCTTGGGTACCAATTACTCCTCTCAGAGCGTCTTTTCTCTCTCCATCCATCCTCCTCCCTCCATCCTTCCTTCCTCCTCCTCTTCTTCCCGGCCTGCCAATCTCCCAGCATCCTCCCCTCCTCCCTCCGCCACAGGAAGTCCCGCCTTTTCCTCCCCTCATCCTCCCTCTCCCTCCTCCTCTTCCCTCCTCCTCTCCCTTCCTCTTTTCCTTTCCCAGCATCTTTTCCTGCATCCCGATTGGACCTGTCAATCATCCATCCATTCTTATCCTTCCGAAGCCGGAAGATTGACAGGAGGGCGGGACAAACATCCCCCCCCCAAAAAAAGAATACTCCTTCCTTCCTTCCTTCCTTCTCCGCATCCCGGGTCCCAGAGCATCTCCCTCCTCCCAGCATCCTCCTCCACAGGAAGTCCCGCCCCCTTCCATCCCTGCTTCCTCCCTCCTCCGCAGGAAGTCCCGCCCCCTCCCTCCCCCTCCTCCCTCCCTCCCTCTCCCCCTTCCTCCACCAACCGGATCGTCAGGTACCATTCCAGTATCTTTTCCTGCATCCCATCGGACCTGTCAATCATCCATCCATTGTTTTCGGGGATCGGAGGGAGATTGACAGGAGGCGGGACTAACACCCCCCCCCAAAAAAAATGATACTTCCTTCCTCCCGTCAGCATCCTTCCTCCTTCCCTGCATCCCAGAGCATCTTCCTCCTCCAAGCATCCTCCTCCACAGGAAGTCCCGCCCTCTTCCATCCCTGCTTTCTCCCTCCTCCCTCCTCCGCAGGAAGTCCCGCCCCCTCTCTCCCCACTTCCTCCCTCCCTCCTCCTCCTTCCTCCACCAACCAGGTACCATCCCAGTATCTTTTCCTGCATCCCCTGGGTACCATTCCCCGCATCCCGACTGGACCTGTCAATCATCCATCCTTTTGGGGGAGGGGAGGAAGCCGGGAGATTGACAGGAGGGCGGGACTAGCACCCCCCCCCGAAAAAAAATAATACTCCGGCCTTCCTTCCTCCCGTCCGCATCCTTCCTCCTTCCCTGCATCCCTCTCCGCATCTTTGGGTACCAATTTGAGCATCCTTCCTCCTTCCCTGCATCCCTCTCCGCATCTTTGGGTACCAATTTGAGCATCCTTCCTCCTTCCCTGCATCCCTCTCCGCATCTTTGGGTACCAATTTGAGCATCCTTCCTCCTTCTCCGCATCTCTCTCCGCATCCTTCCTCCTTCTCTCCATCTTTGGGTACCAATCTGAGCATCTTTCTCTCCATCCTGGGTACCAATTTGGACCAGAGCATCCTTCCTCCTTCCCTGCATCCCTCTCAGCATCTTTGGGTACCAATTTGAGCATCCTTCTTCCTCTGCCTCCCTCTCAGCATCCTTCCTCCTTCTCTGCATCTTTGGGTACCAATTTGAGCACCTTTCTCTCCATCCTTCCCTGCATCCTGGGTACCAATTTGGACCAGAGCATCCTTCATCCTTCTCCGCATCCTGGGTACCAATTTGGACCAGAGCCTCCTTCATCCATTTCTGCATCCTCAGCATCTTTGGGTACCAATTCGGACCTGAGCATCTTTGCATCCTTCATCCCTCTCCACATCCTGGGTACCAATTTGGACCAGAGCATCCTTCATCCCTCTCCGCATCCCGGGTACCACTCTGCCTCCCTCTCAGCATCCTTCCTCCTTCTCTGCCTCCCTCTCAGCATCTTTGGGTACCAATTTGAGCATCCTTCCTCCTTCTCCGCATCCCTCTCCGCATCCTTCCTCCTTCTCTCCATCTTTGGGTACCAATTTGAGCATCTTTTTCCGTGCATCCTGGGTACCAATTTGGACCAGAGCATCCTTCCTCCTTCCCTGCATCCCTCTCAGCGTCTTTGGGTACCAATTTGAGCATCCTTCTTCCTCTGCCTCCCTCTCCGCATCCTTCCTCCTTCTCTGCATCTTTGGGTACCAATTTGAGCATCTTTCTCTCCATCCTTCCCTGCATCCTGGGTACCAATTTGGACCAGAGCATCCTTCATCCTTCTCCGCATCCTGGGTACCAATTTGGACCAGAGCCTCCTTCATCCATTTCTGCATCCTCAGCATCTTTGGGTACCAATTCGGACCTGAGCATCTTTGCATCCTTCATCCCTCTCCGCATCCCGGGTACCACTCAGCATCCTTCCTCCTCTGCCTCCCTCTCAGCATCCTTCCTCCTTCTCCGCATCCTGGGTACCAATTGGGATCTGAGCATCTTTCCATCCTTCCTCCTTCCCTGCATCCCTCTCAGCATCTTCGGGTACCAATTTGGACCAGAGCATCCTTCATCCTTCTCCGCATTCTGGGTACCAATTTGGACCTGAGCATCTTTCCATCCTTCCTCCTTCTCCGCATCCCAGGTACCACTCAGCATCCTTCCTCCTTCCCTGCATCCCTCTCCGCATCTTTGGGTACCAATTTGGACCAGAGCATCCTTCCTCCTTCTCCGCATCCTTCCTCCTTCTCCGCATCCCGGGTACCACTCTGCATCCCTCTCTGCATCCTCAGCATCTTTGGGTACCAATTTGAGCATCCTTCCTCCTCCGCATCCCGGGTACCACTCTGCCTCCCTCTCCGCATCCTTCCTCCTTCTCTGCATCTTTGGGTACCAATCTGAGCATCTTTCTCTGCATCCTGGGTACCAATTTGTACCTAAGCATCTTTCCATCCTTCATCCTTGCCTGCATCTTTGGGTACCAATTTGGATCTGAGCATCCTTCCTCCTTCTCTGCATCCCTCTCCGCATCCCGGGTACCACTCTGCATCCCTCTCCGCATCCTTCCTCCTTCCCTGCATCCCTCTCAGCATCTTTGGGTACCAATTTGAGCATCCTTCCTCCTCTGCATCCTTTGCCGCATCCCGGGTACCACTCTGCCTCCCTCTGAGCATCCTTCATCCTTCCCTGCATCCCTCTCCGCATCCCGGGTACCACTCTGCATCCCTCTCCGCATCCTTCCTCCTTCCCTGCATCCCTCTCAGCATCTTTGGGTACCAATTTGAGCATCCTCCCTCCTTCCCTGCAACCCTCTCCGCATCTTTGGGTACCAATTTGAGCATCCTTCCTCCTTCTCTGCATCCCTCTCCGCATCCCGGGTACCACTCTGCATCCCTCTCAGCATCCTTCCTCCTTCTCTGCATCTTTGGGTACCAATTGGGACCTGAGCATCCTTCCTCCTTCCCTGCATCCTGGGTACCAATTTGGACCAGAGCATCCTTCCTCTTTCTCCTCATCCCGGGTACCACTCAGCATCCTTCCTCCTCCTCAGCATCCCTCTCCGCATCCCGGGTACCACTCTCCATCCCTCTCAGCATCCTTCCTCCTTCCCTGCATCCCGGGTACCAATTCTGACCTGAGCATCCTTCCTCCTTCTCCGCATCCCGGGTACCACTCAGCATCCTTCCTCCTTCCCTGCATCCTGGGTACCAATTCTGACCTGAGCATCCTTCCTCCTTCTCCGCATCCCGGGTACCACTCAGCATCCTTCCTCCTCCTCAGCATCCCTCTCCGCATCCCGGGTACCACTCAGCATCCTTCCTCCTCCTCAGTATCTTTGGGTACCAATTGGGATCTGAGCATCCTTCCTCCTTACCTGCATCCTGGGTACCAATTTTGACCAGAGCATCCTTCTTCCTCCTCAGCCTCCCTCTCCGCATCCCGGGTACCACTCAGCATCCCTCTCAGCATCCTTCCTCCTTCTCTGCATCCCTCTCAACCTCCTGGGTACCAGAGCATCTCCCTGGGTACCAATTGGGAGCAGAGCATCTTTGCATCCTTCCCTGCATCCCGGGTACCAATTTGGACCTGAGCATCCTTCCTCCTTCTCAGCATCTTTGGGTACCAATTGGGATCTGAGCATCCTTCCTCCTCCTCCGCATCCCAGGTACCACTCAGCATCCTTCCTCCTTCTCAGCATCTTTGGGTACCAATTGGGATCTGAGCATCCTGCATCCTTCCTCCTTCTGTGCACCTTTGGGTACCAATTTTGACCAGAGCATCCTTCCTCCTTCTCCGCATCCCAGGTACCACTCAGCATCCTTCCTCCTCCTCAGCATCCCTCTCCGCATCCCGGGTACCACTCAGCATCCTTCCTCCTCCTCAGCATCCCTCTCCGCATCCCAGGTACCACTCTCCATCCCTCTCAGCATCCTTCCTCCTTCCCTGCATCCCGGGTACCAATTCTGACCTGAGCATCCTTCCTCCTCCTCTGCATCCCTCTCCGCATCCCGGGTACCACTCTGCATCCCTCTGAGCATCCTTCATCCTTCCCTGCATCCCTTTGAGCATCCCAGGTACCAATTGGGACCAGAGCATCCTTCCTCCTTCTCCGCATCCAGGGTACCAATTGGAGCATCTTTCCAGGCCTCCTCTTCCTCGGCCAATCTGATCGCAGGGAAGGAAAGGAAACCCGCCCCCCTCTTCTGGAAGCTTCCGGATCGCCTGATCGATCGATCGATTGATTGACAGGTGAGAAGGGATCCTACCAGGTCATCCAGACTGACCCCAAATAGGATGGAGAATGATTGACAGCGTGGGGCTGGGGTGATTGACAGCATATGGAGAGTGATTGACAGGGGAGAATGATGGAAGAGGGAGAATGATTGACAGGGGAGAATGATGGAAGAGGGAGAATGATTGACGGGAGTTCTAGGGTGATTGACAGAATATGGAGAATGATTGACAGAATATGGAGAATGATTGACAGGGGAGATTGATGTAAGAGAGAGAATGACTGACAGGGGAGAATGATGGAAGATGGAGAATGATTGACAGGGGAGGGCTAGGGTGATTGACAGAATATGGAGAATGATTGACAGGGGAGAAAGATGGAAGGTGGAGAATGATTGACGGGAGGGCTAGGGTGATTGACAGAATATGGAGAATGATTGACAGAATATGGAGAATGATTGACAGGGGAGATTGATGGAGAATGACTGACAGGGGAGAATGATGGAAGATGGAGAATGATTGACAGGGGAGGGCTAGGGTGATTGACTGAATATGGGGAATGATTGACAGGGGAGGGCTAGGGTGATTGACAGCTAGAATATCCCAGGATGATTGACAGGGGAGGGCTAGGGTTGATTGACAGGATATGGATAATGATTGACAGGGGAGAATGATGGAAGATGGAGAATGATTGAGGGGAGGGCTAGAGTGATTGACAGAATATGGAGAATGATTGACAGGGGAGATTGATGGAAGAGGGAGAATGACTGACAGGGGAGAATGATGGAAGATGAAGAATGATTGACAGGGGAGGGCTAGGGTGATTGGCAGAATATGGAGAATGATTGACAGGGGAGGGCTAGGGTGATTGACAGCTAGAATATCCCAGGATGATTGACAGGGGAGGGCTAGGGTTGATTGACAGGATATGGAGAATGATTGACAGGGGAGAATGATGGAAGAGGGAGAATGATTGACGGGAGGTCTAGGGTGATTGACAGAATATGGAGAATGATTGACAGGGGAGATTGATGGAAGAGGGAGAATGATTGACAGGGGAGGGCTAGGGTGATTGACAGGGGAGGGCTAGGGTGATTGACAGGGGAGGGCTAGGGTGATTGACAGAATATGGAGAATGATTGACAGGGGAGAAAGATGGAAGGTGGAGAATGATTGACAGGGGAGGGCTAGGGTGATTGACAGAATATGGAGAATGATTGACAGAATATGGAGAATGATTGACAGGGGAGATTGATGGAGAATGACTGACAGGGGAGAATGATGGAAGATGGAGAATGATTGACAGGGGAGGGTTAGGGTGATTGACTGAATATGGGGAATGATTGACAGGGGAGAAAGATGGAAGGTGGAGAATGATTGACAGGGGAGGGCTAGGGTGATTGACAGCTAGAATATCCCAGGATGATTGACAGGGGAGGGCTAGGGTTGATTGACAGGATATGGATAATGATTGACAGGGGAGAATGATGGAAGATGGAGAATGATTGAGGGGAGGGCTAGAGTGATTGACAGAATATGGAGAATGATTGACAGGGGAGATTGATGGAAGAGGGAGAATGACTGACAGGGGAGAATGATGGAAGATGAAGAATGATTGACAGGGGAGGGCTAGGGTGATTGGCAGAATATGGAGAATGATTGACAGGGGAGGGCTAGGGTGATTGACAGCTAGAATATCCCAGGATGATTGACAGGGGAGGGCTAGGGTTGATTGACAGGATATGGAGAATGATTGACAGGGGAGAATGATGGAAGAGGGAGAATGATTGACGGGAGGTCTAGGGTGATTGACAGAATATGGAGAATGATTGACAGAATATGGAGAATGATTGACAGGGGAGATTGATGGAAGAGGGAGAATGATTGACAGGGGAGGGCTAGGGTGATTGACAGGGGAGGGCTAGGGTGATTGACAGAATATGGAGAATGATTGACAGGGGAGAAAGATGGAAGGTGGAGAATGATTGACAGGGGAGGGCTAGGGTGATTGACAGAATATGGAGAATGATTGACAGAATATGGAGAATGATTGACAGTTGAGATTGACGGAAGAGGGAGAATGACTGACAGAATATGGAGAATGATTGACAGGGGAGATTGACAGAATATGGAGAATGATTGACAGGGGAGATTGATGGAAGAGGGAGAATGATTGACGGGAGGGTTAGGGTGATTGACAGAATATGGAGAATGATTGACAGAATATGGGGAATGATTGACAGGGGAGATTGACGGAAGAGGGAGAATGACTGACAGGGGAGGGTTAGGGTGATTGACAGAATATGGGGAATGATTGACAGGGAAGGGCTAGGGTGATTAACGGGATATGGAGAATGACTGACAGGGGAGAATGATGGAAGGTGGAGAATGATTGACAGGGGAGGGCTGGGGTTGATTGACAGGATATGGAGAACGATTGACAGGGGAGAATAATGGAAGATGGAGAACGATTGACAGGGAGGGCTGGGGTTGATTGACAGAATATGGAGAATGATTGATAGAATATGGAGAATGATTGACAGAATATGGGGAATGATTGACAGGGGAGATTGACGGAAGAGGGAGAATGACTGACAGGGGAGGGTTAGGGTGATTGACAGAATATGGGGAATGATTGACAGGGAAGGGCTAGGGTGATTAACGGAATATGGAGAATGACTGACAGGGGAGAATGATGGAAGGTGGAGAATGATTGACAGGGGAGGGGTGGGGTTGATTGACAGGATATGGAGAATGATTGACAGGGGAGAATAATGGAAGATGGAGAACGATTGACAGGGGAGGGCTAGGGTGATTGACAGCTAGAAAATCCCAGGATGATTGACAGGGGAGGGCTAGGGTGATTGACAGAATATGGGGAATGATTGACAGGGGAGAAAGATGGAAGGTGGAGAATGATTGACAGGGGAGGGCTGGGGTTGATAGACAGAATATGGGGAATGATTGACAGGGGAGAATGATGGAAGGTGGAGAATGATTGACAGGGGAGGGCTGGGGTTGATAGACAGAATATGGGGAATGATTGACAGGGGAGAATGATGGAAGGTGGAGAATGATTGACAGGGGAGGGCTGGGGTTGATTGACAGGATATGGAGAATGATTGACAGGGGAGAATAATGGAAGATGGAGAACGATTGACAGGGGAGGGCTAGGGTGATTGACAGAATATGGGGAATAATTGACAGGGGAGAAAGATGGAAGGTGGAGAATGATTGACAGGGGAGGGTTAGGGTGATTGACAGAATATGGAGAATGATTGACAGAATATGGAGAATGATTGACAGAATATGGAGAATGATTGACAGAATATGGAGAATGATTGACAGAATATGGGGAATGATTGACAGGGGAGATTGACGGAAGAGGGAGAATGACTGACAGGGGAGGGTTAGGGTGATTGACAGAATATGGGGAATGATTGACAGGGAAGGGCTAGGGTGATTAACGGGATATGGAGAATGACTGACAGGGGAGAATGATGGAAGGTGGAGAATGATTGACAGGGGAGGGCTGGGGTTGATTGACAGGATATGGAGAATGATTGACAGGGGAGAATAATGGAAGATGGAGAACGATTGACAGGGGAGGGCTAGGGTGATTGACAGCTAGAATATCCCAGGATGATTGACAGGGGAGGGCTAGGGTGATTGACAGAATATGGGGAATGATTGACAGGGGAGAATGATGGAAGGTGGAGAATGATTGACAGGGGAGGGCTGGGGTTGATTGACAGGATATGGAGAATGATTGACAGGGGAGAATAATGGAAGATGGAGAACGATTGACAGGGGAGGGCTAGGGTGATTGACAGAATATGGGGAATAATTGACAGGGGAGAAAGATGGAAGGTGGAGAATGATTGACAGGGGAGGGTTAGGGTGATTGACAGAATATGGAGAATGATTGACAGAATATGGAGAATGATTGACAGAATATGGGGAATGATTGACAGGGGAGATTGACGGAAGAGGGAGAATGACTGACAGGGGAGGGTTAGGGTGATTGACAGAATATGGGGAATGATTGACAGGGAAGGGCTAGGGTGATTAACGGGATATGGAGAATGACTGACAGGGGAGAATGATGGAAGGTGGAGAATGATTGACAGGGGAGGGCTGGGGTTGATTGACAGGATATGGAGAATGATTGACAGGGGAGAATAATGGAAGATGGAGAACGATTGACAGGGGAGGGCTAGGGTGATTGACAGAATATGGGGAATGATTGACAGGGGAGAAAGATGGAAGGTGGAGAATGATTGACAGGGGAGGGCTGGGGTTGATAGACAGAATATGGGGAATGATTGACAGGGGAGAATGATGGAAGGTGGAGAATGATTGACAGGGGAGGGCTGGGGTTGATTGACAGGATATGGAGAATGACTGACAGGGGAGAATAATGGAAGATGGAGAACGATTGACAGGGGAGGGCTAGGGTGATTGACAGCTAGAATATCCCAGGATGATTGACAGGGGAGGGCTAGGGTGATTGACAGAATATGGGGAATGATTGACAGGGGAGAAAGATGGAAGGTGGAGAATGATTGACAGGGGAGGGCTGGGGTTGATAGACAGAATATGGGGAATGATTGACAGGGGAGAATGATGGAAGGTGGAGAATGATTGACAGGGGAGGGCTGGGGTTGATGGACAGAATATGGGGAATGATTGACAGGGGAGAATGATGGAAGGTGGAGAATGATTGACAGGGGAGGGCTGGGGTTGATTGACAGGATATGGAGAATGATTGACAGGGGAGAATAATGGAAGATGGAGAACGATTGACAGGGGAGGGCTAGGGTGATTGACAGAATATGGGGAATAATTGACAGGGGAGAAAGATGGAAGGTGGAGAATGACTGACAGGGGAGGGTTAGGGTGATTGACAGAATATGGGGAATGATTGACATGGAAGGGCTAGGGTGATTAACGGGATATGGAGAATGACTGACAGGGGAGAATGATGGAAGGTGGAGAATGATTGACAGGGGAGGGCTGGGGTTGATTGACAGGATATGGAGAATGATTGACAGGGGAGAATAATGGAAGATGGAGAACGATTGACAGGGGAGGGCTAGGGTGATTGACAGCTAGAATATCCCAGGATGATTGACAGGGGAGGGCTAGGGTGATTGACAGAATATGGGGAATGATTGACAGGGGAGAATGATGGAAGGTGGAGAATGATTGACAGGGGAGGGCTGGGGTTGATTGACAGGATATGGAGAATGATTGACAGGGGAGAATAATGGAAGATGGAGAACGATTGACAGGGGAGGGCTAGGGTGATTGACAGAATATGGGGAATAATTGACAGGGGAGAAAGATGGAAGGTGGAGAATGATTGACAGGGGAGGGTTAGGGTGATTGACAGAATATGGAGAATGATTGACAGAATATGGAGAATGATTGACAGAATATGGGGAATGATTGACAGGGGAGATTGACGGAAGAGGGAGAATGACTGACAGGGGAGGGTTAGGGTGATTGACAGAATATGGGGAATGATTGACAGGGAAGGGCTAGGGTGATTAACGGGATATGGAGAATGACTGACAGGGGAGAATGATGGAAGGTGGAGAATGATTGACAGGGGAGGGCTGGGGTTGATTGACAGGATATGGAGAATGATTGACAGGGGAGAATAATGGAAGATGGAGAACGATTGACAGGGGAGGGCTGGGGTTGATTGACAGAATATTGAGAATGATTGATAGAATATGGAGAATGATTGACAGAATATGGGGAATGATTGACAGGGGAGATTGACGGAAGAGGGAGAATGACTGACAGGGGAGGGTTAGGGTGATTGACAGAATATGGGGAATGATTGACAGGGAAGGGCTAGGGTGATTAACGGGATATGGGGAATGATTGACAGGGGAGAATGATGGAAGGTGGAGAATGATTGACAGGGGAGGGCTGGGGTTGAGTGACAGAATATGGAGAATGATTGACAGGGGAGAATGATGGAAGATGGAGAAGGATTGACAGGGGAGGGCTAGGGTTGAGTGACAGAATATGGAGAATGATTGACAGGGGAGAATGATAGAAGGTGGAGAATGATTGACAGGGGAGGGCTAGGGTTGATTGACAGAATATGGGGAATGATTGACAGGGGAGAATGATGGAAGGTGGAGAATGATTGACAGGGGAGGGCTGGGGTTGATTGACAGGATATGGAGAATGATTGACAGGGGAGAATAATGGAAGATGGAGAATGGTTGACAGGGGAGGGCTAGGGTGATTGACAGAATATGGAGAATGATTGATAGAATATGGAGAATGATTGACAGAATATGGGGAATGATTGACAGGGGAGATTGACGGAAGAGGGAGAATGACTGACAGGGGAGGGTTAGGGTGATTGACAGAATATGGGGAATGATTGACAGGGAATGGCTAGGGTGATTAACGGAATATGGAGAATGACTGACAGGGGAGAATGATGGAAGGTGGAGAATGATTGACAGGGGAGGGCTAGGGTTAATTGACAGGATATGGAGAATGATTGACAGGGGAGAATGATGGAAGATGGAGAACGATTGACAGCTAGAATATCCCAGGATGATTGACAGGGGAGGGCTAGGGTTGATTGACAGGATATGGAGAATGATTGACAGGGGAGAATGATGGAAGAGGGAGAATGATTGATGGGAGGTCTAGGGTGATTGACAGAATATGGAGAATGATTGACAGAATATGGAGAATGATTGATAGGGGAGATTGATGGAAGAGGGAGAATGATTGACAGGGGAGGGCTAGGGTGATTGACAGGGGAGGGCTAGGGTGATTGACAGAATATGGGGAATGATTGACAGGGGAGAAAGATGGAAGGTGGAGAATGATTGACAGGGGAGGGTTAGGGTGATTGACAGAATATGGAGAATGATTGACAGAATATGGAGAATGATTGACAGGGGAGATTGACGGAAGAGGGAGAATGATTGACAGGGGAGGGTTAGGGTGATTGACAGAATATGGAGAATGATTGACAGAATATGGAGAATGATTGACAGGGGAGATTGACGGAAGAGGGAGAATGACTGACAGGGAGGGTTAGGGTGATTGACAGAATATGGGGAATGATTGACAGGGAAGGGCTAGGGTGATTAACAGAATATGGAGAATGGTTGACAGGGGAGAATGATGGAAGGTGGAGAATGATTGACAGGGGAGGGCTAGGGTGATTGACAGCTAGAATATCCCAGGATGATTGACAGGGGAGGGCTAGGGTTGATTGACAGGATATGGAGAATGATTGACAGGGGAGAATGATGGAAGATGGAGAACGATTGAGGGGAGGGCTAGAGTGATTGACAGAATATGGAGAATGATTGACAGGGGAGAATAATGGAAGGTGGAGAACGACTGACAGGGGAGGGCTAGGGTGATTGGCAGGATATGGCAGGAAGTGACCTCGCCGAGTCCCCTCTAGCCCTTTCCCCCCAGATCCGATTGTTGCTTTGCTTCCCCTTCCAGGCTCCGAGTGCGAAGGAGCTGCAAGGTGCCATCCTGACCCCGCGCTCCAGGTGGGTCGATTGGCGGCTGTCACACGTTCCTAAATCCTCGGTGTATTTTGATTTGGGCGGGAATCAACATTCCGGGATTATATATAAGAATTATATATATATATTACATTACCTTACATTACATTACGTTATGTTATGTTATAGTATATATTATATTATATATTGTGTTAATTACATGTAGTGGATAGTATAATTAAAATGATAGTATACTATATTTATACAAATTACATTATATTATATTGTACAAATTATATTATACAAATATATATAGATTTGTTATTATTATTATTAATATAATATAATGTAATGTAATGTAATATAATATAATATAATATAATATAATATAATATAATATAATATAATATAATATAATATATATATAATATAATATAATATATAATATAATATATAATATCATAATTTAATATAATTTTATTTATACTATCCACTACATATAATTAACACACTATATAATATATACTATAACAATTATAATATAATATAATATAATATAATATAATATAATATAATATAATATAATATAATAATTTTATATAATTTTATTTATACTATCCACTACATATAATTAACACAATATATAATATATACTATAACAATTATAATATAATATAATATAATATAATATAATATAATATAATATAATCATAATTTTATATAATTTTATTTATACTATCCACTACATATAATTAACACAATATATAATAGAATATATACTATAACAAATAATATAATATAATATAATATAATATAATATAATATAATATAATATGTAATATATATAATATAATATATAATTTTATATAATTTTATTTATACTATCCACTACATATAATTAACACAATATATAATATAATATATACTATAACATAACATAACGTAACGTAATGTAATGTAATGTAATGTAATGTAATATATATATAATTCTTATATTATATATTATATTATATATTGTGTTAATTATATGTAGTGGATAGCATAAATAAAATTATATAAAATCCCCTCTAGGCTTCTACAACTCCATGGTAAGCTTTCCTTGCGTGGGAAAATCCCCTCTAGGCTCCTAGAACTCTATGGAAATGCCTTCTGTCAAAAAAAAGGAAAAATCCTCTCTAGGCTTCTAGAACTCTATGGAAATGCCTTCTGTCAAAAAAGGAAAAATCCTCTCTAGGCTTCTAGAACTCTATGGAAATGCCTTCTGTCAAAAAAGGAAAAATCCTCTCTAGGCTTCTAGAACTCTATGGAAATGCCTTCTGTCAAAAAAGGAAAAATCCTCTCTAGGCTTCTAGAACTCTATGGAAATGCCTTCTGCCAACAAAAAAAAGGAAAATCCTCTCTAGGCTTCTAGAACTCTATGGCAATGCATGCTCTTCAAAACAGGAAACGAAACCGGCTTCCCTCGCCTGCAACATCCCCTCTAGGATCCCAGAACTCTATGGCATGTCGGGAAACGGATTCCAATTTCCTAGAACTCTATGGCCTGTCGGGAAAGGAGTTCGAATCTCGCCGTCCCCTCTAGCCTCTCTCTCTCTCTCTCTCTCTCTGCTTCCTCCCCCAGGTCCTCCGGCCGCCGCCATCCCTTCCTTCCCGCCCCCAGGAGGATGCGTCCCCGGGCCCGCCTCAAAACCCCCGCTTCCTCTTCCTGCCCCGCCTCCCGACGTTAGCCAGGTGACCGCCCTCCTCATGTCCTGCCTCAAGGGGCCTCCGGGGCCCAACAGGAAGTTCCATGAGCTCAACAGGAAGTTCCCCAACGAGGACCTCCTCGCCAACAGGAAGTTCCCCCCCAACAACGACCTCCTCGCCAACAGGAACTTCAACGAGGCCAACAGGAAGTTCCCCCCCAACGACGACGTCCTCGCCAACAGGAAGTTGCCCAACGACCTCCTCGCCCACAGGAACTTCAACGAGGCCAACAGGAAGTTCCCCCCCAGCGACGTCCTCACCAACAGGAAGTTCCCCCCCAACGACGTCCTCCCCAACGACATCCTTGCCAACAGGAAGTTCCCCCCCAACGACGACGTCCTCGCCAACAGGAAGTTGCCCAACGACCTCCTCGCCCACAGGAACTTCAACGAGGCCCACAGGAAGTTCCCCCCCAGCGACCTCCTCGCCCACAGGAAGTTCAACGAGGCCAACGCCGTCCTCCCCAACAGGAAGTTCCCCCCCAGCGACCTCCTCGCCAACAGGAACTTCAACGAGGCCCACAGGAAGTTCCCTCCCAACGACAGGAAGTTCCCCGACGACGCCTTCCCCGACAGGAAGTTCCCCCCCAACGACCTCCTCCCCAGCAGGAAGTTCCCCGAGCTCGGCCATGAGGTCATCGCCAACGAGGGCGTGGCCCAGCCGTTGGACCCGCCCCCCCTGTTCTACCCGGCGACCGGGGAAGTGATAGCCAACCAGTACGCGGTTCCGGAAGTGATAGCCAACCAATACGCTCTTCCCGCCAGTCCTCCCAGCGCCGAATCCCTAGAGTGCCCCACTTGTGGCCACGCCTACAACTCCGCCCACAAGAGGCCCCGCCTCCTCTCCTGCCTCCATTCGGTCTGTGAGGAATGTCTTCAAATCCTCTACCAATCGTGTCCCAAGTACAAGTTCATCTCCTGCCCCTCCTGCAAACGGGAAACGGTCCTCTTCACCGACTACGGATTGGCCGCCCTGGCCGTCAACACCCGCCTGCTGGCCCGCCTCCCCCCGGCCCAGCCGGCCAATCGGGACCCGCCGCCGCCCTGGGGCGCCGGCGAATCGGAGAGGGGCTGCTACCAGAGCTTCCGGCAGTATTGCGGGGCGGCCTGCAACTGCCGGGTGAGGAACCCGGTGGCTTCCTGCGCTGTCATGTGACTCGAACCCGGGACATGGACTCGAACCCAGGAGCTGCAAGCCCGGAACGGGACTCGAACCCGGGAGCGGTCGGATTTCCCCCGGGTTTCCTGCGCCGTCGTGTGACTCGAACCCGGGACACGGGACATGGACTCGAACCCGGGACACAGGACCCGTCGAATTTCCCCCAGGGAACCCGGGAGCCCGGTCGATTCCTGCACCGTCATGGGACTCGAACCTGGGACCCTGTCATGGGATTGAACCCGGGACCAGGGACCCCGTCGATTCCTGCGCCGTCATGGGACTCGAACCCGGGACCAGGGACCCCGTCGCTTCCTGCACCGTCATGGGACTCGAACCCGGGACCTTGTCATGGGACTCGAACCCGGGACCTGCAAGCCCAGAAGGGGACTCGAACCCGGGACCCTGTCATGGGGCTTGAACCCGGGACCAGGGACCCCGTCGCTTCCTGCGCCGTCATGGGACTCGAACCCGGGACCTGCAAGCCCAGAAGGGGACTTGAACCCGGGAGTGGTCAAATTTCCCCCGGGTTTCCTGCGCCGTCGTGTGACTCGAACCCGGGACGCCGTCGAATTTCCCCCAGGGTTTCTGCACCATCGTGGGACTTGAACCCGGGACCCCGTCACTTCCTGCACTGTCATGTGACTTGAACCCGGGACCCTGTCATGTGATTCGAACCCGGGACCCTGTCATGGGACTTGCACCCGGGACCCGGAAGTCCGTCATGTGATTCGAACCCGCAAGCAGGGACCCGGGAGCCTGTCATGTGACTCAAACCCGGGACCCGGAAGTCCGTCATGTGATTCGAACCCGCAACCAGGGACCTGGGAGCCCGTCATGTGACTCAAACCCAGAGCCCGGAAGCCCGTCATGTGACTCGAACCCACAACCTGGGACCCGGGAGCCCGTCATGTGCCTCGAACCCTGAGCCTGAAGCCCGTCATGTGACTCGAACCCGCAACCTGGGACCCGGGAGCCCGTCATGTGACTCGAACCCAGAGCCCAGAAGCCCGTCATGTGACTCGAACCCGCAACCTGGGACCCGGAAGTCCGTCATGTGATTCGAACCCACAACCTGGGACCCGGAAGCCCGTCATGTGACTCGAACCCAGAGCCCGGAAGCCCATTATGTGACTCGAACCCGGAGCCCGGAAGCCCATCATGTGACTCGAACCCTGAGCCTGGCAGCCCGTCATGTGACTCGAACCCTGAGCCTGAAGCCCGTCATGTGACTCGAACCCTGAGCCTGAAGCCCGTCATGTGACTCGAACCCTGAGCCTGAAGCCCGTCATGTGACTCGAACCCGGAGCCCGGAAGCCCGTCATGTGACTCGAACCCTGAGCCCGGAAGCCCGTCATGTGACTCGAACCCTGAGCCCGTCATGTGACTCGAACCCTGAGCCTGAAGCCCGTCATGTGACTCAAACCCTGAGCCCGGAAGCCCATCATGTGATTCGAACCCAGAGCCCGGAAGCCCGTCATGTGACTCGAACCCTGAGCCTGAAGCCCGTCATGTGACTCGAACCCTGAGCCTGAAGCCCGTCATGTGACTCGAACCCTGAGCCTGAAGCCCGTCATGTGACTCGAACCCGCATCCCCAATCCAAGTTCATCTCCTGCCCCTCCTGCAAACGGGAGACGGTCCTCTTCACCGACTACGGATTGGCCGCCCTGGCCCTCAACACCCGCCTGCTGGCCCGCCTCCCCCCGGCCCAGCCGGCCAATCGGGACCCGCCGCCCTGGGGCGCCGGCCAATCGGAGAGGGGCTGCTACCAGAGAGGAATCCGGTGGCTTCCTGCGCTGTCATGTGACTCGAACCCGGGACACGGACTCGAACCCGGGACCGGTCGGATTTCCCCCAGGGTTTCGAACCCGGGACCTGGAAGCCCAGAAGGGGACTCGAACCCGGGACCCTGTCATGTGACCGGGACCAGGGACCCCGTCGCTTCCTGCGCTGTCATGTGATTTGAACCCGGATGTGGACTCGAACCCGGGACCGGTCGGATTTCCACCGGGTTTCCTGCGCCGTCGTGTGACTTGAACCCGGGACCAGGGACCCCGTTGCTTCCTGCACCGTCACGGACTCGAACCCGGGACCCGGGTTTACTGCACCGTCATGTGACTCGAACCCGGGACACAGGACATGGACTTGAACCCGGGAGCTGCAAGCCCGGAACGGGACTCGAACCCGGGACCAGTCGGATTTCCCCTGGGTTTCCTGCGCCGTCGTGTGACTCGAACCCGGGACCCTGTCATGGGACTTGAAGCCGGGACGCCATCATGGGATTCAAAGCCGGGACATGGGAGGCTGGAGTGGGACTCGAACCCAGGACCAAGGAGGCCGTCATGTGATTCGAACCCGGGACCCGGGACATGGACTCGAACCCGGGACACAGGACCCGTCGAGTTTCCCCCAGGGAACCCCGTCGATTCCTGCGCCGTCATGGGACTCGAACCCGGGACCTGGGAGCCCAGAAGGGGACTCGAACCCGGGACCCTGTCATGTGACTCGAACCCGGGACCAGGGACCCCGTCGATTCCTGCGCCGTCATGGGACTCGAACCCAGGACCCTGCTATGTGATTTGAACCCGGGACCCTGTCCAACCCGGGACCAGGGAACCCGTCATGTGATTCGAACCCAGGACTCAGGAGCCTGTCATGTGATTCGAACCCGTATCCCAAATCCAAATTCATTTCCTGAACCCGGAGCCTGGAAGCCCATCATGGGACTTGAACCCGGGACACGGGAGCCGTCATGTGATTTGAACCTGGGAGCCTGTCATGTGATTCGAACCCGGAGCCCGGGATCCAGTCACGTGATTTGAACCCGGGACACAGGAGGCCGGCGTGGGACTTGAACCCGGAGGCCGCAACCACGTCATGTGAGTCGAACCCGCAACCTGGGAGCCGGAAGCCCATCATGTGACTCGAACCCGCAACCTGGGACCCGGAAGCCCATCATGTGACTCGAACCCGCAACCTGGGACCCGGAAGCCCATCATGTGACTCGAACCCGCAACCTGGGACCCGGAAGCCCATCATGTGACTCGAACCCGCAACCTGGGACCCGGAAGCCCGTCATGTGACTCGAACCCGCAACCTGGGACCCGGAAGCCCGTCATGGGACTTGAACCCGGGACATGGGAGGCCGGAGTGGGACTTGAACCCGGAGGCCGCAACCACGTCATGTGAGTCGAACCCGCAACCTGGGAGCCGGGAGCCCATCATGTGACTCGAACCCGAATTCCTTTCCTGTCCGTCTGGCAAGAGGGAGAGCCTCCCCTTCACCCATTGGCCGCCCTGGCCCTCAAGACCCGCCTCCTGGCCCGCCTCCCCCACTTCGATGCCTGCACTGTCATAGGACGGAAGGACGTCATGTGACTCGAACCCGGGACCTGGGACCCGGGAGCCTGCCGTGGGATTTGAACCCGGAGCCCGGAGCCTGGAACGGGACTCGAACCCGGGACCCTCTCATGGGACTTGAACACGGGAGGCCAGAGTGGGATTCGAACCCGGAGCCAGGAGTGGGATTCGAACCCGGGACCCTGTCCTGGGACTTGAACCCGGGACCCGCCGCCACGTCACGTGATTCGAACCCGCAACCCGCCGGGAGGACGAAGCCTCAGGGGACTTGAACCCGGCACCCTGTCATTCGAACCCGGGACATTTCCCGCCGTCGTGTGACTCGAACCCGGGACCCGCCATCCGTCCCATTCCCCCCATTGGACGATTTCCAGGCTCTGCCCAACAGGACTCTGTCATTGGACGGTTTCAGGGCTCTGTCGCCGGGCGGATTACACGCGCCATCCAACGGGACTCTGTCATTGGACGGTTTCCGGGCTCTGTCGCCGGGCGGGTTACAGGCAACCACCCAACGGGACTCTGCCATTGGACGATCAGGGGCTCCGTCATTGGAGGATTTCCCAGCACCATCCAACGGGGCTCTGTCATTGGACGGTTTCCAGGCTCTGTCGCCGGGCGGATTACAGGCAGCCACCCAACGGGATTCTGTCATTGGACCATTTCAGGGCCCTGTTGCCGGGCAGATTACAGGCCCCACCCAATGGGGCTCTGTCATTGGACGATTTCAGGGCTCTGTCGCCGGGCGGATTACAGGCCCCACCCAATGGGGCTCTGTCATTGGACAGTTTCCGGGCTCTGTCGCCGGGCGGATTACAGGCAACCACCCAACGGGCCTCTCTCATTGGACCATTTCAGGGCTCTGTCGCCGGGCAAATTACAGGCGCCATCCAGCGGGACTCTGTCATTGGACGGTTTCCGGGCCCTGTCGCCGGGCGGATTACAGGCAACCACCCAACGGGACTCTGTCATTGGACGGTTTCCGGGCTCTGTTGCCAGGCGGACTACAGGCAACCACCCAACGGGATTCTGTCATTGGACCATTTCAGGGCTCTGTTGCCGGGCGGATTACAGGCGCCAGCCAACGGGCTTCTCTCATTGGACAGTTTCCGGGCTCTGTGGCCGGGCAGTTTACGACCGCTGCTCCACGGAGCTCCGTCATTGGACGGTTTCAAGATGCTGCCAAGATGCTGCCTAGAGCCAACGGGGCTCTGTCATTGGACGGTTTCCGGGCTCTGTCGCCGGGCAGATTACAGGCAATCGCCCAATGGGCCTCTGTCATCCAGGGATCATAGAGAGGGAAGGGACCCCTCCAGGTCATCCAGCCTGACCCCCTTTGCAAAGCATCATAGAGAGGGGAAAGGACCTCTCTAGGACATCCAGCTGATTCTTAGGGGATCATAGGGGGGGGAGGGACCTCTCTAGAACATCCATGGATCATAGAGAGGGAAGGGACTTCTCTAGGACACCCAGCACCTTATTAGGGGATCATAGAGAGAGAGAGAGAGAGAAGGGACCTCTCTAGGACATCCATGGATCACAGAGAGGGAAGGGACTTCTCTAGGACACCCAGCGCCTTATTAGGGGACCATAGAGAGGGAAGGGACCCCTCCAGGTCATCCAGCCTGACCCCCTGGCAAAGGACCATAGAGAGAGAGAAGGGACCTCTCTAGGACATCTGGCACGTTATTTGGGGATCATAGAGAGGGGGGAAGGGACCTCTCTAGGACATCCATGGATCATAGGGAAGGGACCCCTCCAGGTCATCCAGCCTGACCCCCTTTGCACAGCATCATAGAGAGGGAAGGGACCTATCTAGGACTTCCAGGGATCATAGAGAGGGAGAGGACCCCTCTAGGACATTCAGCACCTTCTTAGGGGATCATAGAGAGGGAAGGGACCCCTCCAGGACTTCCAGGGATCATAGAGAGGGAGAGGACCCCTCTAGGACATTCAGCACCTTCTTAGGGGATCATAGAGAGGGAAGGGACCCCTCCAGGTCATCCAGCCTGACCCCCTTTGCAAAACATCACAGAGATGGAAAGGACCTCTCTAGGACAAGCAGCCGGTTCTTAGAGGATCATAGGGGGGGGGGAGGCACCTCTCTAGGACATCGAGCGATCACAGAGAGGGAGGGGACCCCTCTAGGACATCCAGCACCTTCTTAGGGGACCATAGAGAGGCAAGGTAACCCTCCAGCTCCTCCATGGATCATAGAGAGAGAAGCGAGGTCTCTGGGTCATCCAGCCTGACCCCCCCCCTTGGATCATAGAGAGAGAAGGGACCTCTCTAGGACCTCCAGCACGTTCTTAGGGGATCATAGAGAGAGGGGAAGGGACCTCCCTAGGACACCCAGGGATCATAGAGAGGGAAGGGACCCCTCCAGGTCCTCCAGCCTGACCCCCTTGCAAAGTTTCCGGCCTCTGTCGCCGGGCAGTTTACGACCGCTGCTCCACGGAGCTCCGTCATTGGACGCTTTCAAGATGCTGCCCAACAGGACTCTGTCATTGGATGATTTCGAGGCTCTGTCGCCGGGCAGATTACAGGCAACCCCTCCAACGGGATCCTGTCATTGGACATTTTCAGGGCCCTGTTGCCGGGCGAAATACGGACGGAGTTCTCCGATTGGACGACTTCCAGGCGCTGCCCAACGGGACTCTGTCATTGGACGATTTCAGGGCTCTGTCGCCGGGCGGTTTCCCGCCGCTGCTCCACGGAGCTCTGTGATTGGACGATTCGGGCTCCATCACGGAACGACTTCCTGGCCCCGCCCAACGGGACTCTGCCATTGGACGACTTCAGGGCTCTGTCTCCGTCATTGGACGATTTCCTGGCTCCGCCCAACGGGACTCTCTGATTGGACGATTCCCCGGGGCCACATTGTGAGGAATTGGGGGGGCCAAAGGGGCGGGGCTGAACTCAAGTGGGCGGAGCTAGAGAGGGAAGGGGCCCCTCCAGGTCCTCCAGCCTGACCCCCTTGGATCATAGAGAGAGAAGGGACCTCTCTAGGACACCCAATTGAGGGAAGGGACCTCTCTAGGACATCCAGTCCATTCTATGGGGATCATAGAGAGGGAAGGGACCTCTCTAGGACATCCAGGCGCTTCTTAGGGGATCATAGAGAGGGAAGGGACCCCTCCAGGTCCTCCAGCCTGACCCCCTGGCAAAGGACCATAGAGAGAGAGAAGGGACCTCTCTAGGACACCTGGCACGTTATTCGGGGATCATAGAGAGAGAAGGGACCTCTCTAGAACATCCAGCCTGACCCCCTTGTAAAGGATCAGAGAGAGAAGGGACCTCTCTAGGACATCCATGGATCATAGAGAGGGAGGGAAGGGACTTCTCCAGGTCATCCAGCCTGACCCCCTTTGCAAAGCATCATAGAGAGGGAAAGGACCTCTCTAGGGCATCCAGCCGGTTCTTAGGGGGTCATAGAGAGGGGAAGGGACCACTCTAGGACATCCTGGGATCATAGAGAGTGAAGGGACCCTTCTAGCACATCCAGCACCTTCTTAGGGGACCATAGAGAGGGAAGGGAGGTCTCCGGGTCATCCAGCCTGACCCCCTTGGATCATAGAGAGGGAAGGGACCTCTCTAGGACACCCAGCTGGTTCTTAGGGGATCATAGAGAGGGAAGGGACCTCTAGGACATCCAGGGATCATAGAGAGGGAATGCACCCCTCCTGGTCATCCAGCCTGACCCCCTTGCAAAGGACCATAGAGAGGGAAGGGACCCCTCTAGGACACCCAGCCCATTCTGAGGGGACCATAGAGAAGGGACCTCTCTAGGACATCCAGCCCGTTCTTAAGGGATCATAGAGAGGGAGGGGGCCCCTCCCGCTCTTCCAGCCTGACCCTTCTAGGATTCCTCAGCCCCCCAATTTCCCAGAAGGCTTTACTTCCGCTCCAAGCCCGGGTTCGACCTCTTCAGGCGGGGACCATCTAGGATTTCAGCCCTTGATGGGGAAATTTGGGTTTTTCCGGACCTCTCTAGGACCTCCAGCCAGTTATGAGGGGATCATAGAGAGGGAAGGGACCCCCAACGGTCCTCCAGACTGACCCGCCCCATAGAAGCCCCTCTAGGGCGCCGTCTTGTCTCCCCTTCTTGCGAATGCCCTCAATAAAGAGATATATATATATATTCCTAGAGTGTTTCAAGGGAAGCCTGGGCTCCTCTGAGCATGTGCAGAGTGCAGATTGGAGGAGGAGGAGGGCCTGGATTGAGAACCAATCGGACGTCGATGGATCAATAATCAATAACACGGGGTTGGGTTGGATAATGTGGGGCTGGATCAATGTTCAATAACACAGGGCTGGATCGATAACCAATAACATGGGGCCAGATCGATCACTAAATATTTGAATGATTTATTGGATCAATAATCAATCACACAGGGCTGGATCGATAGCCAATAAGGTGGGGCTGGATTGATAATGAATAACACAGGGCTGGATCGATAATCAATCACATAGGGCTGGATCGATAATTAATAATACGGGGCTGGATTGATAATCACACAGGGCTGGATCGATAATCATTCACGCAGGGCTGGATCCATAATCAATAATACAGGGCTGGGTTGATAACCAATAAGGTGGGGCTGGATCGATAACCAATAACATGGGGCCAGATCGATCACTACATATTTGAATGATTTATTGAATCGATAACCAATCACACAGGGCTGGATTGATAACCAATAAGGTGGGGCTGGATCGATAATCAATCACACAGGGCTGGATCGATAACCAATAACATGGGGCCAGAACTAAGTATTTCAATTATTTATTGGATTGATAATCAATCACACAGGGCTGGATTGATAATCAATAAGGTGGGGCTGGATCGATAACCAATAACATGGGGCCAGATCAATCACTAAGTATTTGAATGATTTATTGGATCGATAACCAATCACACAGGGCTGGATTGATAACCAGTAAGGTGGGGCTGGATCGATAACCAATCACACAGGGCTGGATTGATAACCAATAAGGTGGGGCTGGATCGATAATCAATAACATGGGGCCAGATCGATCACTAAATATTTCAATGATCTATTGGATTGATAACCAATCACGCAGGGCTGGATTGATAACCAATAAGGTGGGGCTGGATTGATAACCAATAACACAGGGCTGGATCGATAATCAATAATACGGGGCTGGATTGATAATAACACAGGGCTGGATTGATAGCCAATAACACTGGGCTGGATCGATAACCAATAACATGGGGCCAGATCGATCACTACATATTTGAACGATTTATTGGATCGATAACCAATCACACAGGGCTGGATTGATAACCAATAAGCTGGGGCTGGATTGATCATCATTAACACAGGGCTGGATCAATAATCAATCACACAGGGCTGGATCGATAGCCAATAACATGGGGCCAGATCGATCACTAAATATTTAAATGATTTATTGGATTGGTAATCAATCACACAGGGCTGGATCGATAACCAATCACACAGGGCTGGATCGATAGCCAATAACATGGGGCCAGATCGATCACTAAATATTTAAATGATTTATTGGATTGGTAATCAATCACACAGGGCTGGATCGATAACCAATCACACAGGGCTGGATTGATAGCCAATAACACTGGGCTGGATTGATAACCAATAAGGTGGGGCTGGATCGATAACCAATAACATGGGGCCAGATCGATCACTAAATATTTAAATGATTTATTGGATCGATAACCAATCACACAGGGCTGGATTGATAACCAATAAGGTGGGGCTGGATTGATAATCAATAACACAGGGCTGGATCGATAACCAATCACACAGGGCTGGATCGATAATAATACGGGGCTGGATTGATAACCAATAATGCAGGGCTGGATCAATAACCAATAACATGGGGCCAGATCGATCACTAAATATTTAAATGATTTATTTGATCGATAACCAATCACACAGGGCTGGATCGATAACCAATCACACAGGGCTGGATTGATAACCAATAAGGTGGGGCTGGATCGATAATCACGCAGGGCTGGATTGATAACCAATCACACAGGGCTGGATTGATAATAATACGGGGCTGGATTGATAATCACACAGGGCTGGATTGATAACCAATAACATGGGGCCAGATCGATCACTAAATATTTGAATGATTTATTGGATCGATAACCAATCACACAGGGCTGGATTGATAACCAATAAGGTGGGGCTGGATTGATAATCAATAACACAGGGCTGGATCGATAACCAATAACATGGGGCCAGAGCTAAGTATTTCAATGATTTATTGGATTGATAATCAATCACACAGGGCTGGATTGATAATCAATAAGGTGGGGCTGGATGGAGAGCCAATAACACGTCGATTGATCGATAACTGATCACACAGGGCCAGATCAATCACTCAGTATTTGAATGATTTATTGGATTGATAATCAATAACACGGGGTTGGATCGATAATCACACAGGGCTGGATCGATAACCAATAACATGGGTATGGATCAATCACTTAAGTATTTCAATGATTTATTGGATCAATAATCACACAGAGCTGGATCGATAACCAATAACACAGGACTGGATTGATAATCAATCACACGTTGATGGATTGCTAATCAATCACACAGGGCTGGAT
>NC_135674.1:510018-515621 GCF_964188315.1 Podarcis muralis
GGATTATTCGTATTAAAAATAGGATTATTCAGATTAAAAATAGGATTATTCCGGTTAAAAGGCAAGCATTCGCATTCAAGACAGGGCGATTGAGATGAAAAATGGGATTCTTCAGATGAAAAATGGGATTATTCAGATGAAAAATGGGATTATTCGTATTAAAAATGGGATTATTCGTATTAAAAATAGGATTATTCAGATGAAAAATGGGATTATTCGTATTAAAAATAGGATTATTCAGATGAAAAATGGGATTATTCGTATTAAAAAGACGATTATTCATATTAAAAATAGGATTATTCATATTAAAAAGACAAGTATTCGTATTAAAAAGACGAGTATTCTGATTAAAAATAGGATTA
The DNA here is from genome assembly GCF_964188315.1 of Podarcis muralis. NCBI lineage: Eukaryota > Metazoa > Chordata > Lepidosauria > Squamata > Lacertidae > Podarcis > Podarcis muralis. Next base: position 510,381 of record NC_135674.1, read on the forward strand.
TTCAGATTAAAAAGACGATTATTCTGATTAAAAATAGGATTATTCAGATTAAAAAGACAAGTATTCTGATTACAAATAGGATTATTCATATTAAAAAGAATATTCTGATTAAAAATAGGATTATTCAGACTAAAAATAGGATTATTCAGATTAAAAATAGGATTATTCAGATTAAACTATTAAAAATGCAAACATTCAGATTCAAAATAGGGCTATTCAGATTAAAAATGGGATTATTCAGATAAAAAATGGGATTATTCGTATTAAAAATAGGATTATTCGTATTAAAAATAGGATTATTCGTATTAAAAATAGGATTATTTGTATTAATAATACGATTGTTCGTATTAAAAATAGGATTATTCATATTAAAAATAGGATTGTTCATATTAAAAATAGGATTGCTCATATTAAAAATAGGATTATTCATAATGCAAATAGGATTATTCGTATTAAAAATAAGGTTATTAATATTAAAAATACCATTATTCAGAATAAAAATACAATTATTCAAATTAAAAATACCATTATTCAGAATAAAAATACACTTATTCAGAATAAAAATATGAATATCAATATTAAAAATACGATTATTAAGATTTAAATACGATTGTTAATATTAAAAATGATGATTATTATTATTATTAATTTCCGGCCTAGCTGGCTGAGTTTCTGGCAAAATGATATTTCTGACATATAAATGATATTTCCCAATACGAACTGCATTTGTGGTAGTATTTCCCGTCTTCGCCTCTCTTGAAAACCATCTTGAAGGATTTGCAGCCGTGGGGTCTGACGAGAAAAAGGGGGAGCGAGAAAAAGAAAAGATATATATTTATCGGGGGGAAATCGGGAGATCGGACTTCCTGGTCCAAACTAGGGACTTCCTGGTCCAAACTAGGGACTTCCTGGTCCAAACTAGGGACTTCCTGGTCCAAACTAGGGACTTCCTTTCCCAAACTAGGGACTTCCTGGTCCAAACTAGGGACTTCCTGTTCCAAACTAGGGACTTCCTGTTCTAAAATAGGGACTTCCTATTCCAAAAGTGGGACATCCCATTCCATGAAAACAGGGACTTCCTGTTCCAAAAGAGGGACTTCCTATTACAAAAGTGGGACATCCCATTCCATGAAAACAGGGACTTCCTGTTCCAAAAGAGGGACTTCCTGTTCCAAAACAGGAGGGATCCCCCATTCTGTCAAAATAGGGACTTCCTGTTCCAAACTAGGGACTTCCTGTTCCAAACTAGGGACTTCCTGGTCCAAACTATGGACTTCCTGGTCCAAACTAGGGACTTCCTGGTCCAAACTAGGGACTTCCTGTTCCAAAACTGGGACATCCCATTCCATGAAAACAGGGACTTCCTGTTCCAAACTAGGGACTTCCTGGTCCAAACTAGGGACTTCCTGGTCCAAACTAGGGACTTCCTGGTCCAAACTAGGGACTTCCTGTTCCAAAAGAGGGACTTCCTATTCCAAAACTGGGACATCCCATTCCATGAAAACAGGGACTTCCTGTTCAAAAATAGGGACTTCCTATTCCAAACTAGGGACTTCCTGGTCCAAACTAGGGACTTCCTGTTCTAAAATAGGGACTTCCTATTACAAAAGTGGGACATCCCATTCCATGAAACTAGGGACTTCCTGTTCCAAAATAGGGACTTCCTATTCCTAAATAGGGACACCCCATCCTGTGAAAAGAGGGATTTCCTGTTCCAAAACAGGGACCCCCCATTCCCTCAAAATAGGGACTTCCTGTTCCAAAATAGGGAATTCCTGTTCCAAAATAGGGAAACCCCATTCCATTAAACTAGGGACTTCCTATTCCAAACTAGGGACTTCCTGTTCCAAACTAGGGACTTCCTGGTCCAAAACTGGGACATCCCATTCCATGAAACTAGGGACTTCCTGTTCCAAACTAGGGACTTCCTGGTCCAAACTAGGGACTTCCTGGTCCAAACTAGGGACTTCCTGGTCCAAACTAGGGACTTCCTGTTCCAAAAGAGGGACTTCCTATTCCAAAACTGGGACATCCCATTCCATGAAAACAGGGACTTCCTGTTCAAAAATAGGGACTTCCTATTCCAAACTAGGGACTTCCTGGTCCAAACTAGGGACTTCCTGTTCTAAAATAGGGACTTCCTATTACAAAAGTGGGACATCCCATTCCATGAAACTAGGGACTTCCTGTTCCAAAATAGGGACTTCCTATTCCTAAATAGGGACACCCCATCCTGTGAAAAGAGGGATTTCCTGTTCCAAAACAGGGACCCCCCATTCCCTCAAAATAGGGACTTCCTGTTCCAAAATAGGGAATTCCTGTTCCAAAATAGGGAAACCCCATTCCATTAAACTAGGGACTTCCTATTCCAAACTAGGGACTTCCTGTTCCAAACTAGGGACTTCCTGGTCCAAAACTGGGACATCCCATTCCATGAAACTAGGGACTTCCTGTTCCAAAAGAGGGACTTCCTACTCCAAAACTGGGACATCCCATTCCATGAAACTAGGGACTTCCTGTTCCAAAATAGGGACTTCCTGTTCCAAAATAGGAAAACCCCATTCCATGAAACTAGGGACTTCCTGTTCCAAAATAGGGACTTCCTATTCCAAACTAGGGACTTCCTGGTCCAAACTAGGGACTTCCTGGTCCAAAATAGGGAAACCCCATTCCATGAAACTGGGGACTTCCTGTTCCAAACTAGGGACTTCCTGTTCCAAAACAGGGACCCCCCCATTCTGTCAAAATAGGGACTTCCTGTTCCAAAATAGGGAAACCCCATTCCATGAAACTAGGGACTTCCTGTTCCAAAATAGGGACTTCCTGTTCCAAACTAGGGATTTCCTGGTCCAAAATAGGGACTTCCTATTCCACAATAGGGACTTCCTGTTCCAAAAGAGGGACTTCCCGTTCCAAAACAGGGACTTCCTGTTCCAAAAGAGGGACTTCCTCTCCCCAAACCAGGCCCTTCCTCTCCCAAACCAGGCCCTTCCTGTCCCAAACCAGCCACTTCCTCTCCCAAACCAGCCACTTCCTCTCCCAAACCAGCCACTTCCTCTCCCAAACCCATCCTGTTCCAAAACAGGGACTTCCTCTTCCCAAACAGAGACCTCCTATTCCAAAACCGTGACTTCCTGTTGCAAAATAGGACTTCCTCTCCCCAAACCAGGGACTTCCTCTCCCAAACCAGCCACTTCCTTTCCCCAAACCAGGGTCTTCCTCTCCCCAAACCAGCCACTTCCTCTCCCAAACCCATCCTGTTCCAAAACCGTGACTTCCTCTCCCCAAACCAGGGACTTCCTCTCCCAAACCAGGCCCTTCCTGTTCCCAAACCAGCCACTTCCTCTTCCAAAACAGGCACTTCCTCTTCCCAAACAGAGACCTCCTATTCCAAAACCGTGACTTCCTCTCCCAAACCAGCCACTTCCTCTCCCAAAACAGGGACACCCCACCCCAAAACAGGCCCTTCCTCTTCCCAAACCAGCCACTTCCTCTCCCCAAACCAGGGACTTCCTCTCCCAAACCAGCCACTTCCTCTCCAAAACCAGGGACACCCCACCCCAAACCAGCCACTTCCTGTCCCAAACCAGCCACTTCCTCTCCCCCAAGTCCGTCCGGAGGACCCTCCTGCCCCCTTCCACCCCATCCTGTTCCAAAGCAGGGACTTCCTGTTGCCAAATAGGGCTTCCTCTCCCCCAACCAGGGACTTCCTCTCCCAAACCAGCCACTTCCTCTCCCAAAGCAGCCACTTCCTGTTCCCAAACCAGCCACTTCCTCTTCCAAAACAGGGACACCCCACCCCAAACCAGGCACTTCCTCTTCCCAAACAGGCACTTCCTGTCCCAATCAGCCACTTCCTCTCCCAAAACAGGCACTTCCTCTCCCAAACCAGCCACTTCCTGTCCCAAACCAGGGACACCCCACCCCAAAACAGGCCCTTCCTCTCCCCAACCAGCCACTTCCTCTCCCAAACCAGGCCCTTCCTCTCCCAAACCAGCCACTTCCTCTTCCAAAACAGGGACACCCCACCCCAAACCAGGGACTTCCTCTCCCAAACCATCCACTTCCTCTCCCCAAACCAGCCACTTCCTCTCCCAAACCAGGCCCTTCCTCTCCCCAACCAGCCCCTTCCTCTCCCCAAACCAGCCACTTCCTGTCCCACCCCAGCCACTTCCTCACGTGGGGATGCTGGTCTCCACCACCACGTCTTCTCCTTCCAAGGCGACGTCCACCATGACGATCTTCATCTTCTCCATGTGCTTCAGGATCTTGGGGTCGGTGGTGCTGAGGGCCAAGGTCATCCATCTTCCTTGGGCCTGGAAGGAAGGAAGGAAGGAAGGAAGGAGTGAAGGAAGGGAGGAAGGGAGGGAGGAAGGAGGGAGGGAGGAAGGAGGGAGGGAAGGGAGGAGGGAGGGAGGAAGGAGGGAGTGAAGGAGGGAGGGAAGGAAGGAAGGAGGGAGGGAGGGAGGGAAGAAGGGAGGAAAGGAAGGAAGGTGGGAGGGAGGGAGGAGGGAGGGAAGGAAGGAAGGAGGGAGGGAGGAAGGAAGGGAGGGAGGGAGGGAGGGAGGGAGGAAGGAAGGAAGGAAGGAAGGAGAGAAGGAAGGAGGGAAGGAAGGGAGGGAGGAGGGAAGGAGAGAGGGAGGGAAGAGGGAGGGAGGGAAGGAAGGAGGAAGGAAGGAGGGAGGAAAGGGAGGAAGGGAGGGAGGGAAGGAAGGAAGGAGTGAAGGAAGGAGGGAGGGAGAGAGAGAAGGAAGGAGGGAGGGAGGGAAAGGGAGAGAGAGAGAGAGGAGAGAGAGAGAAGGAAGGAAGGAAGGAAAGAAGGAAGGAAGGAGAGCGAGAAGGAAGGAAGGAGGGAGGAGAGGGAAGAAGGGAAGAGAGAGAGAGAGAGAGAGAGAGGAAGGAAGGAATAAAAGAATGAAGGATGAAGGAAGGAAGGAAAAAGGAAAGAAAGAAGGGAGGGAGGGAGGGGGAGGGAAGGATAAAGAGAGAGATAAAGACAGACAGACAGAAAGAAAGAAAGGAAAGAAGGAAGGAAGATAGGAAGGAAGGGAGGGAGGGGAGAGGGGAGGGAGGAAGGAAGGAAGAAAGAAGGAAGATGGGTGGAAGGAAGGAAGGAAGGAAGGCAGGAGAAAGAGAGAGATAGAGGGATAGATTGAGGGGAGGGAGGGAGGGAGAAAGAATGAAAGGAAGGAAGGAAGGAAGGAAGGAAGGGAAGGAAGGAAGGAAGAGGCGAGACAGAGG
>NC_135674.1:515821-518321 GCF_964188315.1 Podarcis muralis
AAGAAAGAGGGAAAGAAAGAGGGAAAGATAGAGAGGGAAGGAAGGGAAGGAAAGAAGGAAAGAAGGAGGGAGGGATGGAAGGAAGGAAGGAAGGAAGGAAGGAAGGAAGGAAGGAAGGAAGGACGTTGTTGTAGAAGGCTGGGAGAAGAAGGAGAGGGAAGGAAGGAAGGGAAGGGAAGAAGGAAGGAAAGAAAGAAAGAAAGAAGAAAGAAAGAGAAAGAAAGAGGGAAAGAAAGAGAGAGGGAAAGAAGGAAGGAAGGAAGGAAGGAAGGAAGGAGGAGAAAAAAGAGAGAGGGATGGAGGGAGGGAGAGAAAGAAGGAAGGAAGGAGGGAAGGAAGGAAGGAAGGAAGGGGGGAGAGAGAGGGAGAGAGAGAGAGGGAAAGAAAGAAAGAAAGAGGGAAAGAAAGAGAGAAAGAAAGAGGGAAAGAAAGAGGGAAAGAAAGACGGAAGGAGGGAGGGAGGGAGGGAAGGAAGGAAGGAGAGGGAGAGAGAGAGAAGGAAGGAAGGAAGGAAGAAATGAACGGAAGGAAGGAAGGAAGGAAGGAAGGGGAGAGACAGAGGGAGAGAGAGAGGGAGGGAGAAAGAAAGAAAGAAAGAAAGAAAGAAAGAGAAAGAAGGAAGGAAGGAAGGAAGGAAGGAAGGAAGGAAGGAAGGAAGGAAGGAAGGAAGGAAGGAAGAAAGGAAGGAAGAAGGGGTGGAATAGAGGGAGAAGAAAAAGGAATGAAGGGAGAGAGGGAAGGGAAGGAATACAAGGGAGGAAGGAGGGAGAAAGAAAAGAGAGGATAGATAGAGGGAGGGAGGGAGAGAAAGAAGGAAGGAAGGAAACAAGGGGAAAGACGGAGAGAGAGAGAGAGGGGGGGGAGGGAAGGAAGGAAGGAAGGATGGATGGATGGATGGATGGAAGGAAGGAAGGGGAGAGACAGAGGGAGAGAGAGAGAGAAAAAATAGGGAAAGAAAGAAAGAGGGAAAGAAGGAAGGAAGGAAGGAAGGAAGGAGAAAAAAGAGAGGGATAGATAGAGGGAGGGAGGGAGAGAAAGAAGGAAGGAAGGAGGGAAGGAAGGAAGGAAGGAAGGAAGGAAGGAAGGAAGGAAGGGGAAAGACGGAGAGAGAGGGGGGGAAGAGAGAAAGAGAGGGAGGGAAGGAAGGAAAGAAGGGAGGAAGGAAGGAGGGAGGGAGGGAAGGAGGGAGGGAGGGAAGGAGGGAGAGAGAGAGAGAGAGAAAGAAAGAAAGAAAGAAAGAAAGAAGAAAGAAAGAAAGGAAGGAAGGAAGGAAGAAAGAGAAAAAATGGAGAGGGATAGATAGAGGGAGGGAGAGAGAGAGAGAGAGAGAGAAAGAAAGAAAGAAAGAAAGAAAGAAAGAAAGAAAGAAAGAAAGAAAGAAAGAAAGAAAGAGCTTCCTGCCAAGGGAAACTTGGCAGGAAGTCAGGCGATCTGGAGATGGACCTTTGACCCGCCTCCTCCTTCCTGGACTTCCTGCCAGGAGATCAGGAGATGTTGGGATCGGCGGTTCCTCAAGGGACCATCTCAAGGGATTGTTGGAGATTCTCCAAGCAGAAGGTCATGGGATTTGGCTTGGCCTGTGGTTGGTGGTTCCGTAGGACCTTCTCACGGTTGACCTTCCACCATGGTAGAAGGTCAGATAAGACCAGATTATGGTTGGCCTGAGGCCAGGAGTCCCATAGGACCTTCTCAGGGTTGACCTGATCCATGTCTTGATCTCCAGATAAGACCAGTTGGCCTGAAGAACCTTCTCATGGTTGACCCTATCCATGGGTTCATCTCCAGATAAGACCAGATTCTGGATGGCAGGAGGCCAGGAGTCCCATAGGACCTTCTCAGGGTTGACCCCATGTCATGTGACCATCAGCAGATAAGACCAGATTATGGTTGGCCTGAAGAACCTTCTCAGGGTTGACCTGATCCATGGCTTCATCTCCAGATAAGACCAGATTATGGATGGCAGGAGGCCAGGAGTCCCATAGGACCTTCCAAAGGTTGACCTTCTACCATGTCCTGATCTCCAGATAAGACCAGATTGTGGTTGGCCTGAAGAACCTTCTCAGGGTTGACCTTCTACCATGTGATCATCTCCAGATAAGACCAGATTATGGTTGGCCTGAGGCCAGGAGTCCCATAGGACCTTCTCAGGGTTGAACTCATGTCATGTGACCATCAGCAGATAAGACCAAGTTATGGTTGGCATGAAGAACCTTCTCATGGTTGACCTTCTGCCATGTGATCATCTCCAGATAAGACCAGATGATGGTTGGCCTGAGGCCAGGAGTCCCATAGGACCTTCTCCTGGTTGACCCCATGTCATGTGACCATCAGCAGATAAGACCAGATTATGGTTGACCTGAAGAACCTTCTCAGGGTTGACCTGATCCATGTGATCATCTCCAGATCAGACCAGATTATGGGTGGCCTGAGGCCAGGAGTCCCATAGGACCTTCCAATGGTTGACTCCGTGTCATGTGACCATCAGCAGATAAGACCAAGT
>NC_135674.1:525821-538321 GCF_964188315.1 Podarcis muralis
TATTTTAATCATTTTATTCTTTTTCAGCATAGGAACAGAAATTTGCACTCAGGGCGGCCATTTTCTTATTTATTATTTTATTATTTTAATTATTTTTCGGGGTAAAAACAGAAAATTCACACTCAGGACGGCCATTTTATTATTTTTTTATTCCTTATCATTATTACTGAATAATAATAATAATAATAATAATAATCTGGGAATAATCCGCCCTTGAATTTGGTTCATTCCCATTTCTCCCAAAATTATTATCTGAATTATCTGGGTGTTTTGGGACTACAATTCCCATGAGCCAGTGGGGTTTTGCGACTCCAACTCCCATGAGCCTTAGCTAACGGGAGCAGTTAGTTTTGGGACTCCAACTCCCATGAGTCTTAGCTAACAGGGCTGGATGCTTTGGGACTACAAATCCCATGAGCCAATGAGGTTTCGGGACTCCAACTCCCATGATCCTTAGCTAAGAGGCCCAGTGGATCTTTGGACTACAATTCCCATGAGCCAGTGGGCATTGGGACTCCGACTCCCATGATCCTTTGCTAACAGGGCTGGTTGGTTTTGGGACTCCAGCTCCCACGATCCTTTGCCAACAGGGCTGGATGTTTTGGGACTCCAACTCCCATGAGCGAGTGGGCTTTGTGACTCAAAATCCCATGATCCTTAGCTAAGAGCACGTAATTTGGGGACACCAACTCCCATGATCCAGTGGATGTCGGTACTACAATTCCCATGAGCCACTGGGCTTTGGGACTCCAACTCCCATGATCCTTTGCTAATGGGAGCAGTCAATTTTAGGACTCCAACTCCCATGATCCTTAGCTAACAGGGCTGATCGCTTTGGGGACGCGAACTCCCATGATCCAGTGGATGTTGGTACTACAATTCCCATGAGCCAGTGGGCTTTCGGACTCCAACTCCCATGATCCTTAGCTAACAGGCCCAGTGGATTTTTGGACTCCAACTCCCATGATCCTTAGCTAACAGGACTCCAACTCCCATGACCCAGTGGATGTTGGCACTACAATTCCCATGAGCCAGTGGGCTTTCGGACTCCAACTCCCATGATCCTTTGCTAATTGGCCCAATGAATTTTATGGACTCCAACTCCCATGATCCTTAGCTAACAGGGATGGTTGGTTTGGGGACTCCAACTCCCATGATCCTTTGCTAACGGGAGCAGTCAATTTTAGGACTCCAACTCCCATAATCCTTAGCTAACAGGGCTGATCGCTTTGGGGACTCCAACTCCCATGATCCAGTGGATGTTGGCACTACAACTCCCATGAGCCAATGGGGCTTTGGGACTCCAACTCCCATGATCCTTTGCTAACGGGAGCAGTCAATTTTAGGACTCCAACTCCCATGAGCCAGTGGGGTTTTAGGACTCCAACTCCCATGATCCTTTGCTAACAGGGCTGATTACTTTGGGGACTCCAACTCCCATGATCCAGTGGATGTTGGCACTACAATTCCCATGAGCCAGTGGGCTTTGGGACTCCAACTCCCATGATCCTTTGCTAACAGGGCTGGATGTTTTGGGACTCCAACTCCCATGATCCAGTGGATGATGGTACTACAATTCCCATGAGCCACTGGGCTTTTGGGACTCCAACGATCCTTAGTTAATAGGGCCACCGGGTTTGGGGACTACAATTCCCATGATCCTTTGCTAATGGGAGCAGTCAATTTTAGGACTCCAACTCCCATGATCCTGTAGGCTTTCGGACTCCAACTCCCATGATCCTTAGCTAACAGGACTGGATGTTTTGGGACTCCAAATCCCATGATCCTTTGCTAATGGGAGCAGTCAATTTTAGGACTCCAACTCCCATGATCCTTAGCTAACAGGGCTGATCGCTTTGGGGACTCTATGACCCAGTGGATGTTGGTATTACAATTCCCATGAGCCACTGGGCTTTGGGACTCCAACTCCCATGATCCGGTTGATGTTGGCACTACAATTCCCATGAGCCACTTGGCTTTGGGACTCCAACTCCCATGATCCTTTGCTAACGGGAGCAGACAATTTTAGGACTCCAACTCCCATGAGCCAGTGGGCTTTCAGACTCCAACTCCCATGATCCTTTGCTAACAGGGCTGGTTGGTTTTGGGACTCCAATTCCCATGAGCCACTGGGCTTTGGGACTCCAACTCCCATGATCCTTTGCTAATGGGAGCAGTCAATTTTAGGACTCCAACTCCCATGATCCTTAGCTAACAGGACTCCAACTCCCATGACCCAGTGGATGTTGGTACTACAATTCCCATGAGCCACTGGGCTTTGTGACTCAAAACCCCATGATCCTTAGCTAAGAGCACTTAATTTTGGGACTCCAACTCCCATGATCCACTGGATGTTGGTACTACCATTCCCATGAGCCACTGGGTTTTGGGACTCCAACTCCCATGATCCTTAGCTAACAGGGCTGATCGCTTTGGGGACTCCAACTCCCATGATCCAGTGGATGTTGGCACTACAATTCCCATGAGCCACTGGGCTTTGGGGACTCCAACTCCCATGATCCTTTGCTAACAGGGCTGATTCCTTTTGGGACTCCAACTCCCATGATCCTTAGCTAACGGGCTGATTGCTTTAGGGACTCCAACTCCCATGATCCAGTGGATGTTGGTACTAAAACTCCCATGAGCCAGTGGGGCTTTGGGACTCCAACTCCCATGATCCTTTGCTAACAGGGCTGATTGCTTTGAGGACTCCAACTCCCATGATCCTTAGCTAATAGGGCTCCAACTCCCATGATGCAGTGGGTTTTAGGACTCCAACTCCCATGATCCTTTGCTAACAGGGCCAGTGGATTTTGGGACTCCAACTCCCATGATCCTTAGCTAAGAGCACTTAATTTTGGGACTCCAACTCCCATGATCCTTTGCTAACAGGACTGATTCCTTTGGGGACTCCAACTCCCATGATCCAGTGGATGTTGGTACTACAACTCCCATGAGCCAATGGGGCTTTGGGACTCCAACTCCCATGATCCTTAGCTAATAGGGCTCCAACTCCCATGATCCTTTGCTAACTGGCCCAATGGATTTTATGGACTCCAACTCCCATGATCCTTCGCTAACAGGGCCCATGGCGAGTCAGGATGGGAATTGTAGTCCAAAAGTTCATCGCCGATAGTTCAATGTTGACAGGAAGCGGAGCCAAGGAAGCTCCGCCCCTTCCTGCTCCCCGAGACAGGAAGTGGGGCGGGGCCAAGCTACCAGGAGGAACTCGAGTTCAAAGTTCCAGTTCAAGTTCAGAGTTCGAGTTTGGGCTCTGCTGCCAGTTTGGGTTTGAATTTGGCCCCGAGTTCAGGTCCCAGTTCGGGTCTGAGTTCAGAGTTCGAAGTTCAAGTTCAAATCCGGCCCCAATTTCAGCCCCGGGTTCGAGTTCAGGCCCTGAGTTCAAGTTCAGAGTTCGAATTCAGCTGCCAGTTAGGGTTTGGGATTGAATTTGGCCCCGAGTTCAGGACTGAGTTCAAATTTGGCCCCGAGTTCAGGTCTGAGTTCAAATTCGGCCCCGAGTTCAGGTGTTAGTTCAAATTCGGACCAGAGTTCAGGTCCCAGTTCAGCCCCAAGTTCAGAGTTCGAGTTCAAGTTCGGAGTTCAAGTTCAGCTGCCAGTTTGGGTTTCAATTTGGCCCCCAGTTCAGGTCTGAGTTCAAATTCAGACCCGAGTTCAGGTCCCAGTTCAGACCCGAGTTCAGAGTTCAAGTTCGAATCCGGCCCCAATTTCAGCCCTGGGTTCGAGTTCAGGCCCTGAGTTCAAGTTCAGAGTTCGAATTCAGCTGCCAGTTTGGGTTTGGGTTTGAATTTGGCCCCGAGTTCAGGTCTGAGTTCAAATGTGGACCAGAGTTCACGTCTGAATTCTAGTTCGGACCCGAGTTCAGGTCCCAGTTTGGCCTCGAGTTCAGAGTTCAAAGTTCAAGTTTGAGGTCGAATCCAGCCCCAATTTCAGCCCCGGGTTCGAGTTCAGGCCCTGAGTTCAAGTTCAGAGTTTGAATTCAGCTGCTAGTTTGGGTTTGAATTTGGCCCCCAGTTCAGGCCCTGAGTTCAAGTTCAGAGTTCAGCTGCTAGTTTGGGTTTGAATTTGGCCCCCAGTTCAGGTCTGAGTTCAAATTTGGCCCCGAGTTCAGGTCTGAATTCTAGTTCGGCCCCGAGTTCAAATCCCAGTTCAGGTTTGAGTTCAAATTCGGACCAGAGTTCAGGTCTGAATTCTAGTTCGGCCGTGAGTTCGGGTCCCAGTTCGGGTCTGAGTTCAAATTCGGCCCCGAGTTCAGGTCTGAATTCTAGTTCGGCCGTGAGTTCGGGTCGCAGTTCGGCCCCGAGTTCAGAGTTCGAGTTCAAGGTCGAATCCGGCCCCAATTTCAGCCCCGGGTTCGAGTTCAGGCCCTGAGTTCAAGTTCAGAGTTCGAGTTTGGGTTCAGCTGCCAGTTTGGGTTTGAATTTGGCCCCGAGTTCAGGTCCCAGTTCAAATTCGGCCCCGAGTTCAGGTCTGAATTCTAGTTCGGCCCCGAGTTCAAAGTTTCAGTTCAAGTTCAGAGTTCGGGTTCAGCTCCAGTTTGGGTTTGAATTTGGCCCCCAGTTCAGGTCCCAGTTTGGACCCGAGTTCAGGTCTGAATTCTAGTTCGGCCCCAAGTTCGAAGTTTCAGTTCAAGTTCAGAGTTCGGGTTCAGCTGCCAGTTTGGGTTTGAATTTGGCTCCGAGTTCGGCCCCGAGTTCAGGTCTGAATTCTAGTTCGGCCCCAAGTTCGAAGTTTCAGTTCAAGTTCAGAGTTTGGGTTCAGCTGCCAGTTTGGGTTTGAATTTGGCCCCCAGTTCAGGTCCGAGTTCAAATTCGGCCCCGAGTTCAGGTCTGAATTCTAGTTCGGCCCCAAGTTCGAAGTTTCAGTTCAAGTTCAGAGTTCGGGTTCAGCTGCCAGTTCAACTCGGACCTGAACTCAGAGCCGAACTACAATTCAAACCCGAACTCAGACCTGAACTCCAACTCGGGGCCGAAACAGAACTCAAACCGAACCACAACTCAGAGCTGAACTCAGAGCTGAACTCAACTCCAGTTCAGCCCTGAGTTGAACCCCCAATTCGGGTCCCAGTTCCCTTTCGGTCCTGAGTTCCAGTTCAGTCTGAGTTCGAGTCCGAACTCAATTCTGCTTCAGCTCCCCGTTCCGCTCCAGCCCCGAGTTCGAGTTCAAGTTCGGTTCTGAATTCGAGTTCAACCCCAATTCATCTCCTCCCTCCCTCCCTCCCCATTCCGGTCCCAGTTCGGATCGGAGTTCAAGTTCGGCCCCGGATTCGAATTCAACCCCAATTCATCTCCTCCCTCCCTCCCCATTCCCTCTATACACTTATATACAGCCCAGACCAGGCGCCGCGCTACGTTTCCCAACCTCTGCATCCCCATTCGAACCCACAACCCTTTCCAGTCCCATTCGAACCCGCATCCTGGCGCGACGCTACGTTTCCCACACTCTTACACCTCATTCGAACCCGCAACCTTTCCCATCCCCATTCGAACCCGCAACCTGACGCCACGCTACGTTTCCCACCCACACTTGACCCCGCAGCCCAGCGCTGCACTACGTTTTCCCAGGCTCTGCCCATTCGAACCCGCAACCTTCCATCCCCATTCAAACCCGCAACCCGGCGCTGCGCTACGTTTCCCAACCTCTCACTCCCTATTCGAACCCACGCTTTCCAGCCCCATTCAAACCCGGCGCAGCGCTACGTTTCCCAACCTTTCCAGCCCCATTCGCACCCGCAACCTGACGCCACGCTACGTTTCCCACCCACACTTGACCCCGCAGCCCAGCGCTGCACTACGTTTTCCCAGGCTCTGCCCATTCGAACCCGCAACCTTCCATCCCCATTTGAACCCGCAACCCGGCGCTGTGCTATGTTTCCCACCCTCTCACTCCCCATTTGAACCCGCAACCCTCTCACACCCCATTTGAACCTGGCGCCGTGCTACGTTTCCCACCCTCTCACACCACATTCGAACCCGCAACCCTCTCACACCCCATTTGAACCTGGCGCCGCGCTACGTTTCCTGCCCTCTCAATCCCCATTCGAACCCACAACCCTTACCAGCTCTATTCGAACCCGCAACCTGGCGCTGTGCTACCTTTCCCACTCCCATTCGAACCCGCAACCCGGCACCGCGCTACGTTTCCCACACTCACTCCCCATTCGCACCCACAACTCTTTCCATCCCCATTCAAACCCGCAACCCGGCGCCGCGCTACGACTCCCTCCTCCATTCAAACCTGCAACCTTCCATCCCCATTCGAACCCGCAACCCGGCACTGTGCTACGTTTCCCACCCCATTCGAACCCACCACCCACCGCCGTGCTACGTTTCCCACTCCCATTCGAACCCACAACCTTCCATCCCCATTCAAACCCGCAACCCGGCGCCGCGCTACGACTCCCTCCTCCATTCAAACCTGCAACCTTCCATCCCCATTCGAACCCGCAACCTGGCACCGCGCTACATTTCCCAACCTCTCACTCCCCATTCGAACCCACAACCCTTTCCAGTCCCCTTCGAACCCACAACCCTCTCACACCCCATTCGAACCCGCAACCTGGCGCTACGTTTCCCGCCCTCTCACACCACATTCGAACTCACAACCCGGCGCCACGCTACGTTTCCCACCCTCTCACTCCCTATTCGAACCCACGCTTTCCAGCCCCATTCAAACCCGGCGCAGCGCTACGTTTCCCAACCTTTCCAGCCCCATTCGCACCCGCAACCTGGCGCCGTGCTACATTTCCCACCCTTCGAACCCACAACCTGGCGCTACATTTCCCACCCTCACTCCCCATTCAAACCCACAACCCTTTCCAGCCCCATTCGAACCCGCATCCTGGCGTGACGCTACGTTTCCCACACTCTTACACCTCATTCGAACCCGCAACCTGGCACCACACGACCTTTCCCACCCCATTCGAACCCACCACCCACCGCCGTGCTACGTTTCCCACTCCCATTCGAACCCACAACCTTCCATCCCCATTCAAACCCGCAACCTGGCACCTGAACCCGCAACCTGGCGCTGTGCTACCTTTCCCACCCCATTCGAACCCGCAACCCGGCGCTACGTTTCCCACTTCACGCCATGTTCGCCTTCAGGAACCCGCAACCCGGCGCCACGCTACGTTTCCCACCCTCACTCCCCATTCGAACCTGCAACCCTCTCACTCTCAAACCCGCAACCCGGCGCTACGTTTCCCACCTCACGCCATATTCGCCCTCAGAAACAGCAGCCTGGCCAGGCGCGGGTGCGAGGAGGCGCCGGCCCAGTACTGCAGCAGATCAGTTGGCGCCGCCGTGTGGGCCTCCCTCAGATAGGCGTAGACCTCTGCTTCCTCGGCGCCCGGCGGCGCTACGTCTCCCAAGACGCGCGCTTTCTTGGCGGCGCCGGGTTTGAGTTTGGGCTCGTCCAGTTCGGAGACGTCTGGCTTAATGGGCACCAGTAACGGCGCTCAGTTTCCCAGCGGCGCCCGGTGGAGGTGGGCGCCACGCTATGTTTCCCACCTACATCTGAACCCGCAGCCTGGCGCCATGCTACCTTTCCCACCCCATTCAAACCCGCAACCTTCCACCCCCATTCGAACCCGCAACCCGGCGCTGTGCTATGTTTCCCACCCTCTACATCCCCATTCAAACCTGCAATCCGGCGCCGCGCTACGTTTCCCGCCTTTTCACTCCCCATTCGCACCCACAACCCTTTCCATCCCCATTCGAACCCGCAACCCGGCGCTACGTTTCCCAATTCACGCCATGTTCGCCTTCAGGAACCCGCAACCCGGCGCCGCGCTACGTCTCCAACCCTCTCACACACTTGCACCCACAACCCTTTCCAGCCCCATTCCAACCTGGCGCTGCGCTACGTTTCCCGCCCTCTCCACATTTGAACCCGCAACCCTTTCCTGCTCCATTCGAACCCGCAACCCGGCGCCGTGCTACGTTCCGCACCCTCTCACTCTCCATTCGAACCCACAACCTGGCGCCACGCTACAACTCCCACCTTCTCACTCCCCATTCGAATCCGCAACCCGGCGCCACACTACGTTTCCCACCCACACTTGAACCTGCAACCTGGCGCCACGCTACCTTTCCCACTGCATTCGAACCCACAACCTTCCACTCCCATTTGAACCTGCAGCCTGGCGCCGCGCTACAACTCCCACCTCCATTTGAACCCGCAACCTTCCATCCCCATTCGAACCCTCTCCCCATTCGAACCCGCAACCCGGCGCCGTGCTACGTTTCCCACCCTCTCACACCATTCAAACCCGCAACCTGGCGCCACACTACGTTTCCCACCCACACTTGAACCTGCAACCTGGCGCCACGCTACATCTCCCACCCTCACACCCCATTCGAACCCGCAACCCGGCGCTACGTCTCCCACCTCACGCCATGTTGGCCCTCAGAAACAGCAGCTTATTGGCCTCCTCCGCCCCCAGAACCCGCCCTCGCCTCACCCCCAGCGCCTCTTCGCACAAGCCGCCGCCCCCAAACCGGGCGCCGACCGCCGGCACCGCCAGCAACCACAGCGCCAGCCTGGCCAGCCGCGGGTGCGAGGAGGCGCCGGCCCAGTACTGCAGCAGATCAGTTGGCGCCGCCGCGTGGGCCTCCCTCAGGTAGGCGTAGACCTCCGCTTCCTCGGCGCCCGGCGGCGCTACGTCTCCCGAGACCCGCGCTTTCTTGGCGGCGCCGGGTTCGAGTTCGGGCTCGTCGGCCAGCTCCATCAGCTGGCAGAGGCTGGCGACGATCTCCTCGTGCTGGTAAGTTGGCGCCGGGCGCAGCTTCTGGCGCGGGTCCAGCAACATGGCCGCCCGGTGCGCCGGGTGCAGCTTGAAGTTCTCCTTCAGGGCCTCCAGGAAAAGATGGCAGAGCTTGCTGAGCGGCCCGGCGTCGCCCGCCTTGGCGGTGAAGAGCTTCTCCAGCCGCAGGTAAGTTGGCAACACCAGCTGCAGCGTCGGGCGCCCCTCGGCGCCCAGTTCGGCGACGGCCTGCTTAATGGGCGCCAGTAAGGCCGCCAAGTTTCCCAGCAGCGCCCAGTTGAGGTTGGCGCCCGCCGTTGCTCCGGCGCTACAACTCCCGGCCAGGCTCCCGGGGTTGCCACGTTCCGCCGCTCCTCCGCTACAGAGCTTGGCGTCTGCGCTATAACTCCCGGCGCTACGACTCCCGAGGTTGCCACGTTCCGCCGTGGCGGCGCTACGACTCCCGGGGTTGCCATGTTCCGCCGCTCCGCCGCCGCAACTCCCAAGCTTGGCGCCGGCTTCATGCGTCGCCGCGCTATAACTCCCGGCCGGCGTTGCGCCGCTACGACTCCCGAGGTTGCCACGTTCCTGCCACTCGTGCGCCGCTAGCAAGGCGTCGGCCGGCGAGTCCCAACATGGCGGCGTCGGCGCCGCGCTATAACTCCCGGGGTTGCCACCTTCCCGGTGCGAATCCCAAGAGGGCGCCGCTCCTGCGCTCCGACTCCCGGGCGCCGCGCTGCAACTCCCGGGGTTGCCCCCTTCCCGCCGTTCCTCCGCCGCTCCGGCGCTACGACTCCCAAGCAGGTCGACGCAGGTTGCCAACAGCTCCGCCACCTCCGGCATGCCGCGCGCCTGGAGCGCCCGCTGGCTGAGGACGCCGGCCACGGCGGCGTTGAGGGCGCAGCCGGCGCAGCGGAGCGCCAAGCCGGCTTTCCCCAGACCGGGCGCCGCCGCCGCGCTGTCGCTCACGTAGGCGGCCCGGGTCTCGGGCGCCACGAACTCCGACAAAACGTTCTGGACCCAAAGCGGGACGGGTTCCGGGGCGCCGGGCGGGCGCACGGCCAGGACGTAGCTGCGCAGGCGCCCGGTTTCGACGCGGTGCGCCGCCAAAACATGGCCGCCGGCCGGGTGCGCGTGGCAGGTGACGCCGATGCCGCGCGCGGCGCCCAGGGCGCAGGTGACCTTGACCTTGGCCTGGTTGTACATGCGGGGCAGTTGCTGGAGCGCCAGGGCGCTAAGGTTCCCGAGGGCGTCGGCGACGGGGTAGGCGCCGTGCCGGGCGCCGCTGTCGACGAGGGACTGCGCCAGTTTCTGGAACTCGGGGCCGGCCAGGGCGGGGAGGAGAGCGGGCGCGGCGCAGGCCAATCGGAGGAGGCGCTCGGCCAGCGCCTGGCGCTCCTTGTCCGGGACGTGTAGCGCTGGGGGGGGAGAAAAAAAAGGAAACTAGAATTCCCAGAGGAAACTATAGTTCCCATGAGGCTTGGCTAAGAAGGGGAGTGGGTTGGGGGGCTACAGTTCCCAGGAGGCAGTGGGTTGGGGAACTACACTTCCCATGAGCCAGTGGGGTTTGGGAACTATAACTCCCAGGAGAACGTGGGTTTTGGGACTACAATTCCCATGAGCGGGTGGGTTTTGGGACTACACTTCCCATGAGCTAGTGGGTTTTGATGCTACAATTCCCATGAGCGGGTGGGTTTTGGGACGACAATTCCCAGAAGGCAGTGGGTTAGGGAACTATAACTCCCAGAGGGAACTATAACTCCCAGAAGGAACTATAACTCCCATGATGCTTAGCTAAGAGGGGGAGTGGGTTTGGGGACTACAACTCCCATGATCCTTAGCTAAGAGGGTCAGTGGGTTAGGAAACTATAATTCCCATGAGGCTTAGATAAGAGGGGGAGTGGGTTTTGGGACTACACTTCCCATGAGCTAGTGGGTTTTGATACTACAATTCCCATGAGCGGGTGGGTTTTGGGACTACAATTCCCATGAGCTAGTAGGTTTTCGGACTACAATTCCCAAGAGACAGTGGGGTTGTGGAACTATAACTCCCAGAAGGAACTACAACTCCCATGATGCTTTGCTAAGAAGGGGAGTGGGTTTGGGACTACAATTCCCATGAGCCAGTGGGGTTTGGGGACTACAACTCCCACGATCCTTTGCTGACTGGCCCAATGGATTTGATGGACTCCAACTCCCATGATCCTTCGCTAACAGGACTCCAACTCCCATGATCCTTTGCTAACTGGCCTAGTGGATTTTCGGACTACAATTCCCATGAGCCAGTGGGCTTTGCGACTCCAACTCCCATGATCCTTAGCTAAGGGTAGCAGTTAGTTTTGGGACTCCAGCTCCCATCATCCTTAGCTAACAGGACTCCAACTCCCATGATCCTTTGAAACGCTGCAGGGAAGACGAAAGTGGGACCAGCTTTGGGGACTCCAACTCCCATGATCCTTAGCTAACAGGCCTGATTCCTTTTGGGACTCCAACTCCCATGATCCTGAGCCTTAAGAAATAGGAGTAGTCAGTTTTGGGACTCCAACTCCCATGATCCTTTGCTAGGAGGCCCAATGGATTTGATGGGCTCCAACTCCCATGACCCTCAGCTACCAGGACTCCAACTCCCATGATGCAGTGCGCTTTGGGACTCCAACTCCCATGATCCTTTGCTAACTGGCCCAGTGGATTTTATGGACTCCAACTCCCATGATCCTCAGCTACCAGGCCTGATTCCTTTTGGGACTCCAACTCCCATCATCCTTAACTTATAAACCCGATTAGTTTTAGGACTCCAACTCCCATGATCCTTTGCTAACAGGCCCAGTGGATTTTTGGACTACAATTCCCATGAGCCAGTGGGCTTTGGGACTCCAAATCCCATGATCCTTTGCTAACAAGCCTGATTCCTTTTGGGACTCCAACTCCCATGATCCAGTGGATGTTGGCACTACAATTCCCATGAGCCAGTGAGGTTTTGGGACTCCAACTCCCATGATCCTTAGCTTCTAAACCCGATTAGTTTTAGGACTCCAGCTCCCATGATCCTTTGCTAACTGGCCCAATGGATTTGATGGGCTCCAACTCCCATGATCCTCAGCTACCAGGCCTGATTCCTTTTGGGACTCCAACTCCCATGATCCTCAGCTAACAGGATTCCAACTCCCATGATGCAGTGGGGTTTTAGGACTCCAACTCCCATGATCCTTAGCTTCTAAACCCGATTAGTTTTAGGACTCCAGCTCCCATGATCCTTTGCTAACTGGCCCAGTGGATTTTTTGGACTCCAACTCCCATGAGCCAGTGGGGTTTTTGGACTCCAACTCCCATGATCCTCAGCTACCAGGCCTGATTCCTTTTGGGACTCCAACTCCCATGATCCTTAACTAATGGGAGCCCATGATCCATAGCTAACAGGACTCCAACTCCCATGATGCAGTGGGCTTTGGGACTCCAACTCCCATGTTCCTTAGCTAACAGGACTCCAACTCCCATGATCCTTCGCTTATAAACCCGATTAGTTTTAGGACTCCAACTCCCATGACCCTCAGCTACCAGGACTCCAACTCCCATGATGCAGCGGGGTTCTGGGACTCCAACTCCCATGATCCTTTGCTGACTGGCCCAATGCATTTGATGGGCTCCAACTCCCATGATCCTTAGCTAACAGGACTCCAACTCCCATGATGCCGTGGGCTTTGCGACTCCAACTCCCATCATCCTCAGCTACCAG
>NC_135674.1:543321-618321 GCF_964188315.1 Podarcis muralis
AGAAAGAAAGAAAGAAAGAAAGAAAGAGGGAAGGAGAGAAAGAAAGAGAAAGAAAGGAAGAAAGAAAAAGAAGGGAAGGAGAGAAAGAAAAAGATAGAAAAAGGGAAGGAGAGAAAGAAAGGAAGAAAGAAAGAGAAGGGAAGGAGAGAAAGAAAGAGAGGGAGGGAGAAAGGGAGAAAGAAAAAGATAGAAAAAGAAGGGAAGGAGAGAAAGAAAAAGGGAAAAAATAGAAAAAGGGAAGGAGAGAAAGAAAGAAAAAGAAGGGAAGGAGAGAAAGAAAAAGGTAGAAAAAGGGAAGGAGAGAGAGAGAGAGAGAGAGAAAGAAAGAAAGAAAGAAAGAAAGAGGGAAGGAGAGAAAGAAAGAGAAAGAAAGAAAGAAAGAAAGAAAGAAAGAAAGAAAGAAAGAAAGAAAGAAAGAAAGAAAGAAAGAGAAGGGAAGGAGAGAAAGAAAAAGATAGAAAAAGGGAAGGAGAGAAAGAAAGGAAGAAAGAAAGAGAAGGGAAGGAGAGAAAGAAGAGAGGGAAGGAGAAAGGAAGAGAGAAAAAGGAGGGAACGAGAAAGGGGAAAAGGAGGGAGGCTCACCGGCGTGCGACTGCATGTGCTCCAGCAGGTTGTTGTAGAACTGGAACTGGATCCCGCAGGCGCCGCAGGTGTAGGGCTCTGAGGGGGGAGAGAGGTTGCGGGTTCAAGAGATCCCCGGCCGGGATCCCGCTCTGATTGGCCGGGAGGGGAGGGGAGGCGGGGCTTGAGATCCTGGGTTCGAGATCCCGGGTTGTGGGTTCGAGATCCAGGGTTCAAGATCCCAGGTTGTGGGTTCGAGATCCTGGGTTGTGGGTTCGAGATCCCAGGTTGCGGGTTCGAGAGGCGAGATTCCTGCCTAGCCTCCCATTGGACGGGAGGGGAGGGGAGGCGGGGCTTGAGGTCCTGGGTTCGAGATCCCGGGTTGTGGGTTTGAGATCCCGGGTTGTGGGTTCAAGATCCAGGGTTCAAGATCCCAGGTTGTGGGTTCAAGATCCCGGGTTCGAGATCCCAGGTTGCAGGTTCGAGATCCCAGGTTGCGGGTTCGAGAGGCGAGATCCCTGCCCAGGCTCCCTCTCCCATTGGACGGGAGGGGAGGGGAGGCGGGGCTTGAGGTCCTGGGTTCGAGATCCCGGGTTGTGGGTTCAAGATCCAGGGTTCAAGATCCCAGGTTGTGGGTTCGAGATCCCGGGTTGTGGGTTCAAGATCCCAGGGTTGTGGGTTCAAGATCCAGGGTTTAAGGTCCTGGGTTGTGGGTTCGAGATCCCAGGTTGTGGGTTTGAGATCCCGGGTTGTGGGTTCGAGAGGCGAGATTCCTGCCTAGGCTCCCATTAGATGGGAGGGGAGGCGGGGCTTAAGATCCTGGGTTCGAGATCCCGGGTTGTGGGTTCGAGATCCCGGGTTGTGGGTTCGAGATCCCGGGTTGTGGGTTCGAGATCCCGGGTTGTGGGTTCAAGATCCAGGGTTCAAGATCCCGGGTTGGGGGTTCGAGATCCCGGATTGGGGGTTCAAGATCCCAGGTTGTGGGTTCGAGATCCCGGGATGTGGGTTCAAGAGGCAAAATTCCTGCCTAGGCTCCCTCTCCCATTGGACGAGAGGGGAGGGGAGGCGGGGCTTAAGATCCTGGGTTCGAGATCCCGGGTTGTGAGTTCGAGATCCCAGGTTGTGGGTTCAAGATCCCAGGTTGTGGGTTCAAGATCCCAGGTTCAAGATCCTGGGTTGTGGGTTCGAGATCCCAGGATGTGGGGTTCAAGATCCCAGGTTTCAAATCCCAGGTTGTGGGTTCGAGATCCCGGGTTCGGGGTTCGAGATCCCAGGTTGTGGGTTCAAGATCCCGGGTTCGAGATCCCAGGTTGTGGGTTCGAGATCCCAGGTTGTGGGTTCAAGATCCCGGGTTGCGGGTTCGAGAGGCGAGATTCCTGCCTAGGCTCCCTCTCCCATTGGACGGGAGGGGAGGGGAGGCGGGGCTTGAGATCCTGGGTTCGAGATCCCAGGTTGGGGGTTCAAGATCCAGGGTTCGGGATCCCGAGTTGTGGGTTCAAGATCCAGGGTTCAAGATCTCAGGTTGTGGGTTTGAGATCCCGGGTTGTGGGTTCAAGATCGAGGGTTCAAGATCCCAGGTTGTGGGTTCAAGATCCCGGGTTCGAGGTCCCGGGTTGTGGGTTCAAGATCCAGGGTTCAAGATCCCAGGTTGTGGGTTCGAGAGGCGAGATCCCTGCCCAGGCTCCCTCTCCCATTGGACGGGAGGGGAGGGGAGGCGGGGCTTGAGGTCCTGGGTTCGAGATCCCGGGTTGTGGGTTCAAGATCCAGGGTTCAAGATCCCAGGTTGTGGGTTCAAGATCCCGGGTTCGAGGTCCCGGGTTGTGGGTTCAAGATCCCAGGTTGTGGGTTCGAGAGGCGAGATCCCTGCCCAGGTTCCCTCTCCCATTGGACGGGAGGGGAGGGGAGGGGAGGCGGGGCTTGAGGTCCTGGGTTCGAGATCCCGGGTTGTGGGTTCAAGATCCAGGGTTCAAGATCCCAGGTTGTGGGTTCGAGATCCAGGGTTTAAGGTCCTGGGTTGTGGGTTCGAGATCCCAGGTTGTGGGTTTGAGATCCCGGGTTGTGGGTTCGAGAGGCGAGATTCCTGCCTAGGCTCCCATTGGATGGGAGGGGAGGCGGGGCTTAAGATCCTGGGTTCGAGATCCCGGGTTGTGGGTTCGAGATCCCGGGTTGTGGGTTCGAGATCCCGGGTTGTGGGTTCAAGATCCAGGGTTCAAGATCCCAGGTTGTGGGTTCGAGATCCCGGGATGTGGGTTCAAGAGGCAAGATTCCTGCCTAGGCTCCCTCTCCCATTGGACGAGAGGGGAGGGGAGGCGAGGCTTAAGATCCTGGGTTCGAGATCCCGGGTTGTGAGTTCGAGATCCCAGGTTGTGGGTTCAAGATCCCAGGTTGTGGGTTCAAGATCCCAGGTTCAAGATCCTGGGTTGTGGGTTCGAGATCCCAGGATGTGGGGTTCAAGATCCCAGGTTTCAAATCCCAGGTTGTGGGTTCGAGATCCCGGGTTCGGGGTTCGAGATCCCAGGTTGTGGGTTCAAGATCCCGGGTTCGAGATCCCAGGTTGTGGGTTCGAGATCCCAGGTTGTGGGTTCAAGATCCCGGGTTGCGGGTTCGAGAGGCGAGATTCCTGCCTAGGCTCCCTCTCCCATTGGACGGGAGGGAGGGGAGGCGGGGCTTGAGATCCTGGGTTCGAGATCCCAGGTTGGGGGTTTGAGATCCCAGGTTGGGGGTTTGAGATCCCAGGTTGCGGGTTCGAGATCCCGGGTTGTGGGTTCGAGATCCCGGGTTGTGGGTTCGAGGTCCTGGGTTGCGGGATCAAGGTCCTGGGTTCAAAGTCCCAGGCTCAAGGTCCTGGGCTGCGGGTTCGAGAGGCGAGATTCCTGCCTTGGCTCCCATTGGACGGGAGGGGAGGCGGGGCTTGAGATCGTGGGTTCGAGATCCCAGGTTCGAGGTCCCGAGTTTCAAATCCCAGGTTGCGGGTCCGAGATCCCAGGTTACGGGTTCGAGATCCCAGGTTTGAGATCCCAGGTTTGAGGTCCCAGGTTGTGGGTTCGAGATCCCGGGTTGTGGGTTTGAGATCCCAGGTTGTGGGTTCGAGGTCCCGGGTTGTGGGTTTGAGATCCCAGGTTCGAGGTCCCGGGTTTCAAATCCCAGGTTGCAGGTTCGAGGTCCCAGGTTGGTCCTGGGTTGTGGGTTCGAGATCCCAGGTTGTGGGTTCGAGATCCCGGGTTGTGGGTTCGAGATCCCGGGTTGTGGGTTCGAGATCCCGGGATGTGGGTTCGAGATCCCAGGTTGCGGGTTCGAGATCCCGGGATGTGGGTTCAAGAGGCAAGATTCCTGCCTAGGCTCCCTCTCCCATTGGATGAGAGGGGAGGGGAGGCGGGGCTTGAGATCCTGGGTTCAAGATCCCGGGTTCCAGGTCCCGGGTTCGAGGTTGTGGGTTCGAGATTCCGGTTGCGGGTTCGAGATCCCGGGGTTGCGGGTTCAAGGTGGGTTCTGGGTCCGAGTCGCCCGCCCCAGGGATCTCCCAGTCAACTTAGGGGGACACAGGCTTGCGGGTTCGAGATCCCGGGTTGCGGGTTCAAGGCGGGTTGCGGGATCGAGTCTCCCACCCCAGGGATCTCCCAGACCGCTTGGTGGGGCGACGGCGACCCTTTAAACCGCTTGGGGACCCCGTGGTTGCGGGTTCGAGATCCCGGGTTCGAGATCTCGGCTTTCAGGTTCAAGGCGGGTTGCGGGTTCGAGATCCTGGTTGCGGGTTCGAGATCCCGGGGTTGCGGGTTCAAGGTGGGTTCTGGGTCCGAGTCGCCCGCCCCAGGGATCTCCCAGTCAACTTAGGGGGATACAGGGTTGTGCGTTCGAGATCCCGGGTTGCGGGTTTGAGATCCCAGGTCGCGGGTTTGAGATCCCAGGTCGCGGGTTTGAGATCCCGGGTTGCGGGTTCAAGGCGGGTTGCGGGATCGAGTCTCCCACCCCAGGGATCTCCCAGACCGCTTGGTGGGGCGGCGGCGACCCCTCAAACCGCTTGGGGACCCCGTGGTTGCGGGTTCGAGATCCCGGATCCACTTACCGCTGGAGTTCTGGGAGCTGGAGTTGGTTTCCTCGTAGTTGTTCTGCAACTTGCTCTCCACCCTCCGGCTGAAGACGCTTTCTGTGGGAAGAGGGATCCAGTTTGGGGGGGTCAGGCTGGATCACCGCCTGGGATCCCTGTGATCAAATGGCTCTTTGGAAAGGATGTGAAAAGGGATCTGGGAGCAAAGAAGAGATCCTCTTTCTGGGAGGCTTTTTGGAAATAGGAGGAAGAGGATTGCTGGAGGTACAGGGAGAGGGATCCTGAGGAAGAGGAATCCAGGGGAAGAGGGATCCAGGGGAAGAGGGATCCTGATGAAGAGGGATCCAGGGGAAGAGGGATCCTGAGGAAGAGGGATCCAGGGGAAGAGGAATCCAGAGGAAGAGGGATCCAGGGGAAGAGGGATTCTGAGGAAGAGGGATCCAGGGGAAGAGGGATCCTGAGGAAGAGGGATCCAGAGGAAGAGGGATCCAGGGGAAGAGGGATCCGGGGGAGAGGGATCCTGAGGAAGAGGGATCCTGGGGAAGAGGGATCCAGGGGAAGAGGGATCCAGGGGAAGAGGGATCCTGGGGATTTGGGAAGAGGAATTTAGAGAAGAGGAATCTGGGTACTTGGGAAGAGGGATCCCGGAGGTTTGGGAAGAGGGATCCTGAGAAAGAGGAATCCCGGGGAAGAGAACTTTGGGAAGAGGAATCTGGGGAAGAGAAATTCTGTGGATTCGGGAAGAGGGATCCTGGGGATTTGGGAAGAGGAATCTGGGGAAGAGGAATCTGGGGAAGAGGGATCCTGGGGAAGAGGAATCCTGGGAAGAGGGATCCTGGGGAAGAGGAATCCTGTGGAAGAAGAATCCTAGGGATTTGGAAAGAGGAATCTGAGAAGAGGAATCTGGGAAATAGAAATTCTGTGGATTCAGGAAGAAGAATCCTGGAGAAGAGGGATCCTGGGGAAGAGAAATCCTGGGCATTTGGAAAGAGGAATCCTGGGGAAGAGGACTTTGGGATCCCTCTTCCCTAGGATCCCTCTTCCCTAAATCCCTCTCCCCAACTCCCCAAGATCCCGCGGGGATCCACTCGCCCCCTACCTGTGGTGGCCTTGCTCCCCGGAGATCCCGAATTCGGCGCCCGGAACATCTTTTGGGATTTGGGAAGAGGGATCCTGGGGAAGAGGGATTCTGGGAAATAGGAATCCTGTGGATTCAGGAAGAGGAATCTGGGGGAAGAGGAATTCCGGAAGAGGAATCCTGACGATTTGGGAAGAGGAATCTGGAGAAGAGGAATTTGGGAAGAGGGATCCTGGGGATCTGGGAAGAGGAATTTAGTCAAAAAGAATCTGGGGAAGAGGAATTTGGGAAGTGGGATCCTGGGGAAAGGGAATCTGGGGAAGAGGAATCCTGGGAAGAGGGATCCTGGGGAAGAGGAATCCTAGGGATTTGGAAAGAGGAATCTGGGAAGAGGAATCTGGGAAATAGAAGTTCTGTGGATTCAGGAAAAGGAATCCTGGGGAAGAGGGATCCTGGGGAAGAGGACTTTGGGATCCCTCTTCCCTAGGATCCCTCTTCCCTAAATCCCTCTCCCCAACTCCCCAGGATCCCCCGGGGATCCCGCTCGCCCCCTACCTGTGGTGGCCTTGCTCCCCGGAGATCCCGAATCTTTGGGAAGAGGGATCCTGGGGAAGAAGAATCCTAGGGATTTGGGAAGAGGAATCTGGTGAAGAAGGATCCTGGGGAAGAGGAACCCAGGAGAGAGGAATCCTGGGGATTTGGGAAGAGGGATCCTGGGGAAGAGGGATCCTGGGGAAGAGTAATTTAGGGAAAAGGAATCTGGAGAAGAGGAATCCTGAGGATTTGGGAAGAGGGATCCTGGGAAGAGGAATCCAGGGAAGAAGAATCCTGGGGATTTGGGAAGAGGGATCCTGGAGAAGAGGAATCCTGAGGATTTGGGAAGAAGGATCCTGGGGAAGAGTAATTTAGGGAAAAGGAATCTGGAGAAGAGGAATCCTGGGGATTTGGGAAGAGGGATCCCGGGAAGAGGAATCCAGGGAAGAAGAATCCTGGGGATTTGGGAAGAGGAATCTGGTGAAGAGGGATCCTGGGGAAGAGGAACCCAGGAAAGAGGAATCTGGGGATTTGGGAAGAGGGATCCTGGGGGAAGAGGACTTTGGGAAGAGGGATCTGGGGAAGAGAAACCCAGGAAAGATGAATCCTGGGGACTTGGGAAGAGGAATCTGGTGAAGAGGGATCCCGGGGAAGAGGAATCTGGGGAAGAGGAATCCTGGGGATTTGGGAAGAGGGATCCTGGGGAAGAGGAATCCTGAGGATTTGGGAAGAGGGATCCTGGGAAGAGGAATCCAGGGAAGAAGAATCCTGGGGATTTGGGAAGAGGGATCTGGGGGAAGAGGAATTCAGGAAAAGGGATCCTGACGATTTGGGAAGAGGAATCTGGAGAAGAGGAATTCAGGAAGAGGGATCCTGGGGATTTGGGAAGAACTTAAGGAAGAGGGATCTGGGAAGAGGAGTTCTGGGGATCTGGGAAGAGGGAATTGAGGGAAGAGGGATCCTAGGGATTTGGGCAGAGGAACCCGGTGAATCTGGATCCTCTTCCCTAAATCCCTCTTCCCAAA
Organism: Podarcis muralis; assembly: GCF_964188315.1. Taxonomy (NCBI): domain Eukaryota; kingdom Metazoa; phylum Chordata; class Lepidosauria; order Squamata; family Lacertidae; genus Podarcis; species Podarcis muralis. The sequence continues at coordinate 550,565 of NC_135674.1, forward strand.
TCCCTGGGATCCCTCTCCCCCAACTCCCCAGGATCCCCCTGGGATCCCGCTCGCCCCCTACCTGTGGTGGCCTTGCTCCCTGGAGATCCCGAATTCGGCGCCCGGAACATCTTTTGGGATTTGGGAAGAGGGATCCAGGGGATTTGGGGAGAACGTAAGGAAGAGGGATCTGGGAAGAGGGAATTAGGGAAGAGGGATCCTAGGGATTTGGGCAGAGGAACCCGGTGAATCTGGATCCTCTTCCCTAAATCCCTCTGCCCCAACTCCCCAGGATCCCCCCGGGGATCCACTCGCCCCCTACCTGTGGTGGCCTTGCTCCCCGGAGATCCTGAATTCGGCGCCCGGAACATCTTTGGGAAGAGGGATCCTGGGGAAGAAGAATCCTAGGGATTTGGGAAGAGGAATCTGGGGATTTGGGAAGAGGAATCGGGTGAAGAATATCCTGGGGAAGAGGAACCCAGGAAAGAGGAATCCTGGGGAAGAGGGATCCTGGGGAAGAAGGATCCAGGGAAGAGGAATGTAGGGAAAAGGAATCTGGAGAAGAGGAATCCTGAGGATTTGGGAAGAGGGATCTGGGGAAGAGTAATCCAGGGAAGAAGAATCCTGGGGATTTGGGAAGAGGAATCTGGTGAAGAGGGATCCTGGGGAAGAGGAACCCAGGAAAGAGGAATCTGGGGATTTGGGAAGTCCTCTTCCCCAATCCCTAGGATCCCTCTTCTCGGAAATCCTCTTCCCCAACTCCCCAGGATCCTCCGGGGATCCACTCGCCCCCTACCTGTGGTGGCCTTGCTCCCCGGAGATCCCGAATTCGGCGCCCGGAACATCTTTGGGAAGAGGGATCCTGGGGAAGAGGAATCCTAGGGATTTGGGAAGAGGAATCTGGAGAAGAGGAATCCTGAGGATTTGGGAAGAAGGATCCTGGGGGAAGAGGACTTTGGGAAGAGGGATCTGGGGAAGAGAAACCCAGGAAAGAGGAATCCTGGGGATTTGGGAAGAGGGATCTGGTGAAGAAGGATCCTGGGGAAGAGGAACCCAGGAGAGAGGAATCCTGGGGATTTGGGAAGAGGGATCCTGGGGAAGAGTAATTTAGGGAAAAGGAATCTGGAGAAGAGGAATCCTGAGGATTTGGGAAGAGGGATCCTGGGAAGAGGAATCCAGGGAAGAAGAATCCTGGGGATTTGGGAAGAGGGATCCTGGGAAGAGGAATCCAGGGAAGAAGAATCCTGGGGATTTGGGAAGAGGAATCTGGTGAAGAGGGATCCTGGGGAAGAGGAACCCAGGAAAGAGGAATCTGGGGATTTGGGAAGAGGGATCCTGGAGAAGAGGGATCCTGAGGATTTGGGAAGAAGGATCCCGGGGAATTAGGAAGAAGGATCCTGGGGGAAGAGGAATCCTGGGGAAGAAAAATCCTGACGATTTGGGAAGAGGAATCTGGAGAAGAGGAATTCAGGAAGAGGGATCCTGGGGATTTGGGAAGAATTTAAGGAAGAGGGATCTGGGAAGAGGAGTTCTGGGGATCTGGGAAGAGGGAATTGAGGGAAGAGGGATCCTAGGGATTTGGGCAGAGGAACCCGGTGAATCTGGATCCTCTTCCCTAAATCCCTCTGCCCCAACTCCCCAGGATCCCCCGGGGATCCACTCACCCCCTACCTGTGGTGGCCTTGCTCCCCGGAGATCCCGAATTCGGCGCCCGGAACATCTTTTGGGATTTGGGAAGAGGGATCCAGGGGATTTGGGGAGAACTTAAGGAAGAGGGATCTGGGAAGAGGGAATTGAGGGAAGAGGGATCCTAGGGATTTGGGCAGAGGAATCCGGTGAATCTGGATCCTCTTCCCTAAATCCCTCTGCCCCAACTCCCCAGGATCCCCCCGGGGATCCACTCGCCCCCTACCTGTGGTGGCTTGCTCCCCGGAGATCCTGAATTCGGCGCCCGGAACATCTTTGGGAAGAGGGATCCTGGGGAAGAAGAATCCTAGGGATTTGGGAAGAGGAATCCTGAGGATTTGGGAAGAGGAATCTGGAGAAGAGGAATCCTGAGGATTTGGGGAGCAGGATCCTGGGGGAAGAGGAATCATGGGGAAGAGGACTTTGGGAAGAGGGATCTGGGGAAGAGAAACCCAGGAAAGAGGAATCCTGGGGATTTGGGAAGAGGAATCTGGTGAAGAAGGATCCTGGGGAAGAGGAACCCAGGAGAGAGGAATCCTGGGGATTTGGGAAGAGGGATCCTGGGGAAGAGGGATCCTGGGGAAGAGTAATTTAGGGAAAAGGAATCTGGAGAAGAGGAATCCTGAGGATTTGGGAAGAGGGATCCTGGGAAGAGGAATCCAGGGAAGAAGAATCCTGGGGATTTGGGAAGAGGGATCCTGGAGAAGAGGAATCCTGAGGATTTGGGAAGAAGGATCCTGGGGGAAGAGGAATTCAGGAAGAGGGATCCTGACGATTTGGGAAGAGGAATCTGGAGAAGAGGAATTCAGGGAAGAGGGATCCTGGGGATTTGGGAAGAATTTAAGGAAGAGGGATCTGGGAAGAGGAGTTCTGGGGATCTGGGAAGAGGGAATTGAGGGAAGAGGGATCCTAGGGATTTGGGCAGAGGAACCCGGTGAATCTGGATCCTCTTCCCTAAATCCCTCTGCCCCAACTCCCCAGGATCCCCCCGGGGATCCACTCGCCCCCTACCTGTGGTGGCCTTGCTCCCCGGAGATCCTGAATTCGGCGCCCGGAACATCTTTGGGAAGAGGGATCCTGGGGAAGAAGAATCCTAGGGATTTGGGAAGAGGGATCTGGGGATTTGGGAAGAGGAATCTGGTGAAGAGGGATCCTGGGGAAGAGGAACCCAGGAGAGAGGAATCCTGGGGATTTGGGAAGAGGGATCCTGGGGAAGAGGGATCCTGGGGAAGAGGAATTTAGGGGAAAGGAATCTGGAGAAGAGGAATCCTGAGGATTTGGGAAGAGGGATCCTGGGAAGAGGAATCCAGGGAAGAAGAATCCTGGGGATTTGGGAAGAGGAATCTGGTGAAGAGGGATCCTGGGGAAGAGGAACCCAGGAAAGAGGAATCTGGGGATTTGGGAAGTCCTCTTCCCCAATCCCTAGGATCCCTCTTCTCGGAAATCCTCTTCCCCAACTCCCCAGGATCCCGTGGGGATCCACTCGCCCCCTACCTGTGGTGGCCTTGCTCCCCGGAGATCCCGAATTCGGCGCCCGGAACATCTTTGGGAAGAGGGATCCTGGGGAAGAAGAATCCTAGGGATTTGGGAAGAAGGATCCAGGGGGAAGAGGACTTTGGGAAGAGGGATCTGGGGAAGAGAAACCCAGGAAAGAGGAATCCTGGGGATTTGGGAAGAGGAATCTGGTGAAGAAGGATCCCGGGGAAGAGGAACCCAGGAAAGAGGAATCTGGGGATTTGGGAAGAGGGATCCTGGGGGAAGAGGACTTTGGGAAGAGGGATCTGGGGAAGAGAAACCCAGGAAAGAGGAATCCTGGGGACTTGGGAAGAGGAATCTGGTGAAGAGGGATCCCGGGGAAGAGGAATCTGGGGAAGAGGAATCCTGGGGATTTGGGAAGAGGGATCCTGGGGAAGAGGAATGTAGGGAAAAGGAATCTGGAGAAGAGGAATCCTGAAGATTTGGGAAGAGGGATCCTGGGAAGAGAAACCCAGGAAAGAGGAATCCTGGGGATTTGGGAAGAGGAATCTGGTGAAGAAGGATCCTGGGGAAGAGGAACCCAGGAGAGAGGGATCCTGGGGATTTGGGAAGAAGGATCCCAGGGAATTAGGAAGAAGGATCCTGGGGGAAGAGGAATCCTGGGGAAGAGGAATCCAGGGAAGAAAAATCCTGGGGATTTGGGAAGAGGGATCTGGGGGAAGAGGAATTCAGGGAAGAGGGATCCTGGGGATTTGGGAAGAATTTAAGGAAGAGGGATCTGGGAAGAGGAGTTCTGGGGATCTGGGAAGAGGGAATTGAGGGAAGAGGGATCCTAGGGATTTGGGCAGAGGAATCCGGTGAATCTGGATCCTCTTCCCTAAATCCCTCTTCCCAAATCCCTGGGATCCCTCTCCCCCAACTCCCCAGGATCCCCCTGGGATCCCGCTCGCCCCCTACCTGTGGTGGCCTTGCTCCCCGGAGATCCTGAATTCGGCGCCCGGAACATCTTTGGGAAGAGGGATCCTGGGGAAGAAGAATCCTAGGGATTTGGGAAGAGGAATCTGGGGATTTGGGAAGAGGAATCTGGTGAAGAGGGATCCTGGGGAAAAGGAACCCAGGAGAGAGGAATCCTGGGGATTTGGGAAGAGGGATCCTGGGGAAGAGGGATCCTGGGGAAGAGGAATTTAGGGGAAAGGAATCTGGAGAAGAGGAATCCTGAGGATTTGGGAAGAGGGATCCTGGGAAGAGGAATCCAGGGAAGAAGAATCCTGGGGATTTGGGAAGAGGAATCTGGTGAAGAGGGATCCTGGGGAAGAGGAAGCCAGGAAAGAAGAATCCTGGGGATTTGGGAAGAGGGATCCCGGAGAAGAGGAATCCTGAGGATTGGGGAAGAAGGATCCCGGGGGAAGAGGAATCTGGAGAAGAGGGATCTCTTCCTCAGCAATCCTCTTCCCCAATCCCTGGGATCCCTCTTCCCTCAATCCCTCTCCCCGGGATCCTCCGGGGATCCACTCGCCCCCTACCTGTGGTGGCCTTGCTCCCCGGAGATCCCGAATTCGGCGCCCGGAACATCTGGAGCTGGGAGGCGCCCGACGGCGCCCGGTGCAAGAGGGCGGAGCAACGGATGATTGACGCCGCCGGCGCCTTCTTCCCGGCGTGCGATTTGACGGCCACCAGGAGCGGCGAGCGGGAATATTCTGGAAGACACGAGACCGGATCCGGGTTCGAATCCGGATTTGAACCCGGATCCTCGGGGTTTTGGCGCAGATTCAAATGTGGATTCTTGGGGTTTTGTACTAGATTCAAACCCGGATTCCTGGGGATTTGGTCTGGGTTTGAACCCGGATTCATTGGGTCTTGCACCAGATTGGAAGGTGGATTCCTGGGGTCTTGCACTGGATTCGAACCTGGATTCCTGGGGTCTCATTCTGGATTCGAACCCGGATTCATTGGGTCTCCAACTGGATTCGAACCCAGATTCCTGGTGTCTCTTCCCAGATTCCGCCCCGGATTCGAACCCAGATTCTAGGGGTCTTATTCTGGATTTGAACCCGGATTCGTTGGGTCTGGCACCAGATTTGAAGCCGGGTTCATGGGGTCTCTTCCCGGATTCAAACCCGGATTCTTGGGGTCTCATTCTGGATTCGAACCTGGATTCATTGGGTCTCCAACTGGATTCGAACCCGGATTCCTGGCATCTCTTCCCAAATTCGAACCCGGATTCCTGGTGTCTCTACCCAGATTTCGCCCCGGATTCGAACCCAGACTCTAGGGGTCTTATTCTGGATTTGAACCCAGATTCCCAGGGTTTCACTCCAGATTCAAGCCCTGATTCTTGGGGTTTCGTTCTGGGTTCGAACCTGGATTCCTGGGGTTTTGCCCCAGATTTGAACCCGGATTCCTGGGGGTTTGGTCTGGGTTTGAACCCGGATTCTTGGGGTTTTGCACTAGATTTGAACCCGGATTCATTGGGTCTTGCACCAGATTCATGGGGTTTTGGTCTGGGTTTGAACCCGGATTCATTGGGTCTTGCACTGGATTTGAACATGGATTCTTGGGGTCTTATTCTGGATTTGAACCCGGATTCGTTGGGTCTTGCACCAGATTTGAAGCTGGATTCATGGGGTTTTGGTCAGGGTTTGAACCCGGATTCTTGGGATTTGGCGCAGATTCAAATCTGGATTCTTGGGGTTTTGCTCCAGATTTGAACCCGGATTCCTGGGGGTTTGGTCTGGGTTTGAACCCAGATTCTTGGGGTTTTGCACCAGATTTGAACCCGGATTCTTGGGGTTTTGCACCAGATTTGAACCCGGATTCATTGGGTCTTGCACCAGATTCATGGGGTTTTGGTCTGGGTTTGAACCCAGATTCTTAGGGTTTTGCACCAGATTTGAACCCGGATTCATGGGGGTTTGGTCTGGGTTTGAACCCGGATTCATTGGGTCTTGCACTGGATTTGAACATGGATTCTTGGGGTTTTGGTCTGGATTTGAACCCGGATTCTTGGGGTCTGGCACCAGATTCGAACCCGGATTCTTGGGGTTTTGGCTCAGATTCAAATCTGGATTCTTGGGGTTTTGCTCCAGATTTGAACCCGGATTCATGGGGGTTTGGTCTTGGTATGAACCTGGATTCTTGGGGTTTTGGCGCAGATTCGAATCTGGATTCTTGGGGTTTTGTATCAGATTCGAACCCGGATTCTTGGGGTTTTGGCGCAGATTCGAATCTGGATTCTTGGGGTTTTGCACCAGATTTGAACCGGGATTCATGGGGGTTTGGTCTGGGTTTGAACCCGGATTCTTGGGGTCTGGCACAAGATTCGAACCCGGATTCTTGGGGTTTTGGCTCAGATTCAAATCTGGATTCTTGGGGTTTTGCTCCAGATTTCAACCCGGATTCATGGGGGTTTGGTCTTGGTATGAACCTGGATTCTTGGGGTTTTGGCGCAGATTCGAATCTGGATTCTTGGGGTTTTGTATCTGATTTGACCCCGGATTCTTGGGGTTTTGGCGCAGATTCGAATCTTCATTCTTGGGGTTTGGTACTGGATTTGAACCCGAATTCTTGGGGTTTTGGCGCAGATTTGAATCTGGATTCTTGGCGTTTTGTACTGGATTCGAACCCGGATTCTTGGGGTTTTGGCGCAGATTCGAATCTGGATTCTTGGGGTTTTGTACTGGATTCGAACCCGGATTCTTGGGGTTTTGGCGCAGATTCGAATCTGGATTCTTGGGGTTTGGTACTGGATTCGAACCCAGATCCATGGGGTTTTGGTCTGGATTTGAACCCGGATTCATTGGGTCCTGCACCAGATTTGAACCTGGATTCATGGGGTTTTGGTCTGGGTTTGAACCCGGATTCATTGGGTCCTGCACCAGATTTGAACCCGGATTCATTGGGTCTTGCACCAGATTCATGGGGGTTTGGTCTGGGTTTGAACCCGGATTCTTGGGGTTTTGCACCAGATTTGAACCCGGATTCCTGGGGGTTTGGTCTGGGTTTGAACCCAGATTCTTAGGGTTTTGCACCAGATTTGAACCCGGATTCATGGGGGTTTGGTCTGGGTTTGAACCCGGATTCGTTGGGTCTGGCACCAGATTTGAACCCGGATTCATTGGGTCTTGCACCAGATTCATGGGGTTTTGGTCTGGGTTTGAACCCAGATTCTTAGGGTTTTGCACCAGATTTGAACCCGGATTCATGGGGGTTTGGTCTGGGTTTGAACCCGGATTCATTGGGTCTTGCACTGGATTTGAACATGGATTCTTGGGGTTTTGGTCTGGATTTGAACCCGGATTCGTTGGGTCTGGCACCAGATTTGAAGCCGGATTCATGGGGTCTCTTCCCGGATTCAAACCCGGATTCTTGGGGTCTCATTCTGGATTCGAACCCGGATTCATTGGGTCTCCAACTGGATTCGAACCCGGATTCCTGGCATCTCTTCCCAAATTCGAACCCGGATTCCTGGTGTCTCTTCCCAGATTTCGCCCCGGATTCGCACCCAGATTCTAGGGGTCTTATTCTGGATTTGAACCCAGATTCCCAGGGTTTCACTCCAGATTCAAGCCCTGATTCTTGGGGTTTCGTTCTGGGTTCGAACCTGGATTCCTGGGGTTTTGCCCCAGATTTGAACCCGGATTCATGGGGGTTTGGTCTGGGTTTGAACCCGGATTCTTGGGGTTTTGCACCAGATTTGAACCCGGATTTGTGGGGTTTTGCCTTGATTCGAACCTGGATTCCTGGTATCTCTTCCCAGATTTGAACCCGGATTCATTGGGTCTCAATCTGGATTCGAACCCAGATTCCTGGGGTATCTTCCCAGATTTGAACCCGGATTCATTGGGTCTCAATCTGGATTGACTCTGGATTCAAACCCGGATTCTTGGGGTCTTCCTACACATTCGAACCCGGATTCTTGGGGTTTTGGTCTGAATTTGAACCCAGATTCCCTGGGTTCGAACTGGGATTCCTGGGGTCCTGCACCAGATTTGAACCCGGATTGTCGGGGTTTTGCCCTGGGTTCGAAACAGGATTTTTGGCGTCTTGCACCAGATTCAAATCTTGCACTGGATTTGAACCCGGATTCGTGGGGATTTGCCCCAGATTTGAACCCGGATTCCTGGGGTTTCGTTCTGGATTCAAACCTGGATTCCTGGGCTTTTGAACCGGATTCGAACCCGGATTCCTGGGGTTTCCCCCCAGATTTGAACCTGGAGTCTAGGGGTTTTGTACCGGATTCAAACCCGGATTCCTGGGGTTCCACCCCAGATTTAAATCCGGATTAACTGGATTTGAACCCGGATTCTCGGGGTTTTGGTCTGTATTTGAACCCGGATTCTTGGGGTTCTGCACCAGATTTGAACCCGGATTCTTGGGATCTTGCACCGGATTTGAACCCAGATTCTCAGGGTTTTGCACAGGATTTGAACCCGGATTCTTGGGGTCTTGTACCAGATTAGGACCTGGATTCCCTGGGTTTGAACTGGGATTCCTTGGGTCCTGCACCGGGTTTGAACCCGGATTCTTGGGGGGTTTCATTCTGGATTCAAACCCGGATTCTTGGGGTTTGCCCCAGATTTGAACCTGGATTCCTGGGGTCTCATTCTGGATTTGAACCCGGATTCATTTGGTCTCCAACTGGATTCAAACCCGGATTCATTGGGTCTCTTCCCGGATTCATTGGGTCTCAATCTGGATTCAATCCGGATTCCAACCCGGAATTCCAGGGTTTTGCCCCGGATTCGAACCCGGATTCCTGGTGTCTCCTCCCACATTCGAACCCGGATTCATTCGGTTTCAATCTGGATTCGAACCCGGAATCCCGACTCTCTTCCCAGATTTGAACCCAGAATCCCAGTGTCTCTTTCCAGATTTGAACCCGGATTCTTGGGGTCTCAATCTGGATTTGGACCCGGATTCATTGGGTCTCAAACTGGATTCCAACCCGGATTCATTGGGTCTCAAACTGGATTCCAACCCGGATTCATTGGGTCTCAAACTGGATTCCAACCAGTTTGGGATCCGGATTCATTGGGTCTCAAACTGGATTCCAACCCGGATTCATTGGGTCTCAAACTGGATTCCAACCAGTTTGGGATCCGGATACATTGGGTCTCAAACTGGATTCCAACCCGGATTCATTGAGTCTTAAACTGGATTCAAACCAGTTTGGGATCCGGATTCATTGGGTCTCAAACTGGATTCCAACCCGGATTCATTGGGTCTCAAACTGGATTCCAACCAGTTTGGGATCTGGATTCATTGGGTCTCAAACTGGATTCCAACCCGGATTCATTGGGTCTCATACTGGATTCAAACCAGTTTGGAATCCGGATTCATTGGGCCTCAAACTGGATTCCAACCCGGATTCATTGGTTCTCAAACTGGATTCCAACCCGGAGTCATTGAGTCTTAAACTGGATTCAAACCAGTTTGGGATCCGGATTCATTGGGTCTCAAACTGGATTCCAACCCGGATTCATTGGGTCTCAAACTGGATTCGATCCGGATTCATTGGGTCTCAAACTAGATTCAAACCTGATTCCCGGTGTCTCTTCCCAGATTCGAACCTAGATTCTTGGGATCTGGCCCCGGGTTTGAGGGAAGGAGGTAGGGATCCGCCCCCCAGATCCCCAGGGGAAATCCGGCCCCCCGGCCCCGGGTGCGAATCCGGTTTACTCACTGATCGGCGCGTGAAGAGCGACGTGTTCCTGGTAAGGAGTGTAGTATTTATATTGCTTGCCGCAGAATTCGCACGTGTAGCTGCCGGTTTCTGTGGGGAGAAAAGAGGAGTGAGATCTCGGGGATCCCCCAAGGAGATCCAGCCAGATCCCCAGGAATCCCCCAGAACCCGAGTCCCTTCCCGGATTCGAACTGGATGCTTCGAACTGGATTTTTCCAGATTCGAACCCGGATTCTTGGGGTCTTGTTCTGGATTCCTCCAACTGGATTTCCCCGATTCGAACCCGGATTCTTGGGGTCTGGACCCCGATTCGAATCCGGATTCCAATCTGGTGCCAGACCCCAAGAATCCGGGTTCAAACCCAGACCCAAACAGGAGCTGCCGGTTTCTGTGGGGAGAAAAGAGGAGTGAGATCTCGGGGATCCCCCAAGGAGATCCAGCCGGATCCCCAGGGATCCCCCGAATGGGAGTCCCTTCCCAAACTGGAGCACAGTCGGTCTCCTTTCACAAATCGGAACCCGGATTCTCGGGGATTCGAACCCGGATTCTTGGGGTTTTCCACTGGATTCGAACCCGGATTCTCGGGGTTTTGTACTGGATTCGAATCTGGATTCCTGGGGTTTTGCACCGGATTCGAATCCGGATTCTTGGGGTTTTCCACTGGATTCGAATCCGGATTCCTGGGGTTTTGCACCGGATTCGAATCCGGATTCCTGGGGTTTTGCACCGGATTCGAATCCGGATTCCTGGGGTTTTGCACCGGATTTGAATCCGGATTCTTGGGTTTTGCACCGGATTCGAACCCGGATTCTTGGGGTTTTGCACTGGATTCGAACCCGGATTCTTGGGGTTTTGCACTGGATTCGAACCCGGATTCTTGGAGTTTTGTACTGGATTCAAAGCCGGATTCTTGGGGTTTTGTACTGGATTCGAATCTGGATTCCTGGGGTTTTGTACTGGATTCGAACCCGGATTCTTGGGGTTTTGTACTGGATTCGAACCCGGATTCCTGGGGTTTTGTACTGGATTCGAACCCGGATTCTTGGGGTTTTGCACCGGATTCGAACCCGGATTCCTGGGGTCTCATTCTGGATTTGAATGATAGTAACATTTACTACTATTATTATTATTATTATTATTATTATTATTATTATTATTATTATTATTATTATTATTATTACAATTATCAATTATCATTATTATTATCATCATTATTATTATTATTATTACAATTATCAATTATTATTATTATTATCATCATTATTATTACAATTATCAATTATTATTATCATTATCATTATTACAATTATCAATTATTATTATTATTATTACAATTATCAATTATCAATTATCTATTATTATTATTATTAGTATTAGTATTAGTATTATTATTATTATTATTATTATTATTACAATTATGAATTATTAGTATTATTATTATTATTATCATTATCATTATTATTATTACAATTATCAATTATTATTATTATTATCATTATTATTATTATCATTATTATTATTACAATTATCAATTATTACCGTCAATGATCATCAAAACATCAGCTAATAATCATATTAATTGTGATTAATCTCAAGATCAACCGTTCTTCGTATCAATTATTAATATCAATTGCGATCGATATCCATTTCTATTAAGATCTATTATTTTCAATATCGACGATTTATTCTTGCCTTTCATAATTCTTATTCTTATATTCAATATCAATTACGAATATCTATCATTATTCTCTTTGATTATTACTATCCATTTATTATTATTATTATTATTATTATTATTATTATTATTATTATTTCTTATAGTATTATTAATGTTTTAATCTCTATTATTACTATTATTTTTAATCTTGATGACTTTTAATCTCAATTATACATTTAATATCTATTATTATTACTATTATTATTACTGTTTTTAATATTTATTATATATTTAATATCTATTATTATTACTATTATTACTATTACTATTATTATTATTATTATTATTATTATTTCTTATAGTATTATTAATATGTCTTCTTACGATCTATTATTTTAGATCCCTTATTGTTTTTAATCTCTATTATTACTATTATTTTTAATCTTTATTACTTTTAATCTTTTATATATTTAATATCCATTCTTATTACTATGATTATTACTATTATTATTACTGTTTTTAATATTTATTCTATATTTAATATCTATTATTATTATTATTATTATTATTATTATTATTTCTTATAGTATTATTAATATGTCTTCTTACGATCTATTATTTTAGATCCCTTATCGTTTTTAATCTCTATTATTACTATTATTTTTAATCTTTATGACTTTTAATCTCAATTATACATTTAATATCTATTATTATTACTATTATTATTACTGTTTTTAATATTTATTATATATTTAATCTCTATTATTATTTTTACTTTTATTATTATTATTGCTTTTTATTATTATTACATTATTATTTGTACTATCGTTGTTATTAATTATTATTATTATTACTATTACTTTTTTTTATTATTACTATTATTATTTGTACTATCGTTGTTGTTATTAATTATTATTATTATTATTATTATTATTATTATTATTATTACTATTACTTTTTTATTATTATTATTACTATTATTATTTGTACTATCGTTGTTGTTATTAATTATTATTATTATTATTATTATTATTATTATTATTATTATTATTATTACTATTACTTTTTTATTATTATTATTACTATTATTTGTACTATCGTTGTTGTTGTTATTTATTATTATTATTATTATTATTATTATTATTATTATTATTATTATTATTATCCCTTTTCTCTCTTTTCTTAGTCAAACACAGAATGATCTCCATTCCCTCCTTTCCCACAAGCCCGCCAGATCCCGGGATCGAGTCCCGCCCTCCGGATCTCCCCGCCCTACCAGATCCCGCCTCTCGAACCCGCGTCCCCCCCTAGCCTTGGAACAGATTCCCGGAGGGACCCGGCCGGTTCGGAAAGCCGGCGGATCCCTCAAACCGGATCCCCGGAACCTCGTACTTGGACCGATCTTCTGGAAAGGTTCCGGATCCTCTTCCTTCACCTCGTCTTTGGCCACCATGGCCTGGTCATAGGGATCTGGAAGAGAAGAGCAGGGAGGGTCGTTCCGGATCTCGGGGATCCCCGGATCTCCGGAACGCCCTTCCCAGGTTCCCCCGGATCCTGGCCTGTCCGCACAGATCCTCCCGGCGTTCCAGATCCCAACCCGTTCCAACGGATCCTGGGCCGTCTGGCCGGATCCTCCCGGTATTCTGGATCCCAACCCATTCGAACGGATCCTGGACCGTCTGGCCGGATCCTCCCGGTATTCTGAATCCCGACCCGTTCGAACGGATCCTGGACCGTCTGGCCGGATCCTCCCAGCACTCCAGATCCCAACCCGTTCAAACGGATCCTGGACCGTCTGGCCGGATCCTCCCAGTATTCTGGATCCCGACCCGTTAAAACAGATCCTGGCCCATCCGCCCAGACCCTCCTGGCGTTCTGGATCCCAGCCTGCCCAACCGGATCCTCCCGGCTTTCTGGATCCTGACCCGTTCAAACAGATCCTTCCAGTGCTACGGATCCCGGCCCGTCTGAACAGATCCTCCCAGCGTTCCGGATCCTGGAACACCCGCCCGGATCCTCCTGGAGTTCCGGATCCCGACCCGTTCGAATGGATCCCAGCCTGTCCGCCGGATCCTCCAGATCCCGGGTTCCCCCGCCACTGGGAACCCCCCCAAAGGAAAAAAAATGAATTTCCCGCAGCCCGATCCCGAGAAAAGGGATCACGGGGGCGATCGGACTCGGGATCCAGTCGCCGGGAGTTCCACAGGATCCGAATCCGCACTACCAAATCATTTCCTGGGATCGTTCCGGGAAAACGCCGGAGGGAACCGGGAGGCAGGGGGGATCCGGAGCGGGGGATCCGGGGGATCCCTGGCGATCTACTCACCGTCGACCGCGTGGAGATCGCGGTGCTCCTGGAAGCAACTGTAGTATTTGTACTTCTTCCCGCAAATGTCGCAGGTGTAGCGGAAGTTGTCTGGCGGGATCAGGGGAGAAAGAGATTCAGCGGATTCCCAGGAGATCCCTCCCCAAAAGAGATCCGGTAATAATACTAATACTAAATACTATTAATAATAATAATAATAATAATGACTATAACTGTTATGAAGAATATTTAATATGCTGCCCATCTGGAAGAAAAAGAGATTCGGCGGATTCCCAGCAGATCCCCCCTCGAGAGAGATCTGGTAATAATAATAAAAATAATAATAATAATAATAATAATAATAATAATAATACTAAATACTATTAATAATAATAATAACCGACTATAACTGTTATGAAGAATATTTAATATGCTGCCCATCTGGAAAAAAAGAGATTCGGCGGATTCCCAGCAGATCCCCCCTCAAGAGAGATCCGGTAATAATAATAACAATAATAATAATACTAATACTAAATACTATTAATAATAATAACTGACTATAACTGTTATGAAGAATATTTAATATGCTGCCCATCTGGAAAAAAAGAGATTCGGCGGATTCCCAGCAGATCCCCCCTCAAGAGAGATCCGGTAATAATAATAATAATAATAATAATAATAATAACTATTAATAATAATTACTATAACTATAATTAATATGAATAATATTTAATATGCTGCCCATCTGGAAAGAGATTCGGCGGATTCCCAGCAGATCCCCTCTCAAAAGAGATCCGGTAATAGTACAAAATACTATTAATAATAATGACTGTAACTATTATTAATATTAAGATTATTTAATATGCTGCCCATCGGGAAAGGAAGAGATTCGGCGGATTCCCAGGAGATCCCCCCCTCAAGAGAGATCCGGTCATCATCATCATATCATCTAATAATTACTATTATTATTATTATTATTAACCATAAACACTAACTATATTAGTAATAAATGATAATATTGATAAATACTGATAATAATAATTACTATCACTATTATTAATAATATTTAATATGCTGCCCATGTGGAAAGAAAGAGATTCGGCGGATTCCCAGGAGATCCCCCCCTCAAAAGAGATCTGGTAGTAGTAGTAGTAATAATAATAATAATAATAATAATAATAATAATAATAATAATAATAATATATTAAGAATTAAGATTTATATTAATAGGGTTAATAATATTGCTATTAATATTAATATAAATAGCAATAATTAACAATTAATAATATTAATAATAGTAATAGTAATAATAGTAGTAGTAATAATAATATATTAAGAATTAAGATTTATATTAATGGGATTAATAATATTGCTATTAATATTAATACAAATAGCAATAATTAACAATTAATAATATTAATAATAGTAATAGTAATAATAGTAGTAGTAGTAATAATAATAATAATAATAATAATAATAATAATAATAATAATAAAGATTTATATTAATGGGATTAATAATATTGCTATTAATATTAATACAAATAGCAATAATTAACAATTAATAATATTAATAATAGTAATAGTAATAATAGTAGTAGTAGTAGTAATAATAATAATAATAATAAAGATTTATATTAATGGGATTAATAATATTGCTATTAATATTAATACAAATAGCAATAATTAACAATTAATAATATTAATAATAGTAATAGTAGTAGTAGTAGTAATAATAATAATAATAATAAAGATTTATATTAATGGGATTAATAATATTGCTATTAATATTAATACAAATAGCCATAATTAACAATTAATAATATTAATAGTAATAATAGTAGTAGTAACAGCAATAATAATAATAATAATAATAATAATAATAATAATAATAATAATAATAATAATAAATATCCTGCCCATCTGGCCGAGTTTTCCCAAAATAATATTTTTATTTCTATCAGTATTAACATTTATATAGAATTATAATATAATAGTATTAATTAATACTATATTATTATTATTATTATTATTATTATTATTATTATTATTATTATTATTATTGTATTAATTAATAATTAATATTCATCTGGGGAGATTCCGGGTCAGCCATAATATCAATATACCAATATTAATATATTAATAAACAACAACATTATTTGTTATAATAAAGAGGACCGATATTTATTAGTTCTAGTTAGTAATATTAATAATAATAATAGCATTCATGTTTACTAAGTTCTACGTTATTATGAATATAATTCTAATAGTAATATTAAGCAGTATTAATAATATTACTATTAATAATTATATTAATTATATGCTATAACGCTACTAATTATTATTATTATTATTATTATTATTATTATTATTATTATTATTATTAATAATAATAATAATAATAGCAGCATTCAAGTTTATTAAGTTCTAGGTTATTATGAATATAATTCTAATAGTAATATTAAGCAGTATTAATAATATTACTATTAATAATTATATTCATTATGAGCTATAAGGCTACTAATACTAATGAATAATAATAATAATAATAATAATAATAATAATAATAATAATAATAATAATAAATTATATTCATTATAAGCTATAACGCTACTAATAACCATTATTATTATTATTATTATTAACAACAATAATCATAAATAATAACAATAAATAATAATAATAATAATAATAATAATAATAATAATAATAATAATAATAATAATAGCATTCATGTTTATTAAGTTCTAGGTTTTTATGTATATAATTCTAACAGTAATATTAAGCAGTATTAATAATATTACTATTAATAATTATATTCATTATGAGCTATAAGGCTACTAATACTAAATAATAATAATAATAATAATAATAATAATAATAATAATAATAATAATAAGAGATTCGGGGTCAGTCTGGATGACCCTCAGGGCCAATACTTACTGCCTTGGGAAGCACCTTCGCCTGACGCCACTTCCGTGTCTAGGAATAATAATAATAATAATAATAATAATAATAATAATAATAATAATAATAATAAATAACAACAATAATAAGTTTTAAAAACAAATAATAATAAATTTTAAAAACGAATTATAAGGAGCGTTAATGAGAACAGTAGATTGTCCGTAATAGTAGTAGTAGTAATAATAATAATAATAATAATAATAATAATAATAATAATAAGTAATCAATAATAATAAATCAATAATAATAATAATAAATCAATAATAATAATAATTAGTAATCAATATCTATAATAATAAGTAATCAATAATAATAATAAGTAATCAATAATAATAAGTGATCAATAATAATAATAATAAGTAATAAATAATAAATCAATAAGTAATCAATAATAATAATAAGTAATCAATAATAATGATAATAATAATAATGAGTAATCAATAATAATAAGTAATAATAATAAGTGATCAATAATAATAAATCAATAATAAGTAATCAATAATAATAATAAGTAATCAATAATAATAATAAGTAATCAATAATAATGATGAT
Source organism: Podarcis muralis (assembly GCF_964188315.1). NCBI lineage: Eukaryota > Metazoa > Chordata > Lepidosauria > Squamata > Lacertidae > Podarcis > Podarcis muralis. The sequence goes on from NC_135674.1 coordinate 567,868, forward strand.
AATAATAATAAGTAATCAATAGTAATAATAATAAGTGATCAATAATAATAATAAGTAATCAATATCTATAATAAGTAATCAACAACAACAACAACAACAACAACAACAATAATAATAATAATTCCCGATTCGGTTTGAACCCGGCTCCCGAATCGGGACTCGAACCCGTTACCTCGGTGCGCCCGGACGTGGGTCTGGAAGCAGTTGTAGTACTTGTACTTCTTGCCGCAGATCCCGCACTCGTAGGAGCCTGGAAGGGGAGTCAAACCGGAGTCAAACCGGAGTCAAACCAGATTCCAATCCGTTTCCTCCTAGAAACTCCTAGAAACTGGGGGGTGGAAGCCGGATTCAAACCACTTTCCTCCTCCTTTGAACTGGGGATTTGAACCCGGAACCCCAGACTCGAACCCGGACCCTCCAGACTCGAACCGGATTTGAATCCGGATTCAAACCAGTTTCCTCCTTCTAGAAACTCTTAGGAACTGGAGATTTGAACCCGGATTCAAATCAGTTTCCTCCTCCTTTGAACTGGGGATTTGAACCCGGAACCTCAGACTCGAACCCGGAACCCCAGACACGAACCCGGACCCTCCAGACTTGAACCGGATTTGAATCCGGATTCAAATCACTTTCCTCCTCCTAGAAACTGGGGATTTGAACCCGGATTCAAACCAGTTTCCTCCTCCTTTGAACTGGGGATTTGAACCCGGAACCCCAGACTCGAACCCGGACCCTCCAGACTTGAACCGGATTTGAATCCGGATTCAAATCACTTTCCTCCTCCTAGAAACTGGGGATTTGAACCCGGATTCAAACCAGTTTCCTCCTCCTAAGGATGGGGATTTGAACCCGGAACCCCAGACTCGAACCCAGACCCTCCAGACTTGAACCGGATTTGAATCCGGATTCAAATCACTTTCCTCCTCCTAGAAACTGGGGATTTGAACCCGGATTCAAACCAGTTTCCTCCTCCTAAGGATGGGGATTTGAACCCGGAACCCCAGACTCGAACCCAGACCCTCCAGACTTGAACCGGATTTGAATCCAGATTCAAACCAGTTTCCTCCTCCTAGAAACTGGGGGTTTGAACCCGGATTCAAACCAGTTTCCTCCTCCTTTGAACTGGGGATTTGAACCCGGAACCCCAGACTCGAACCCGGACCCTCCAGACTGGAACCGGATTTGAATCCGGATTCAAATCAGTTTCCTCCTCCTAGAAATTGGGGATTTGAACCCGGAACCCCAGACTCGAACCCGGACCCTCCAGACTGGAACCGGATTTGAATCCGGATTCAAATCAGTTTCCTCCTCCTAGAAACTGGGGATTTGAACCCGGAACCCCAGACTCCAACCTGGACCCTCCAGACTTGAACCGGATTTGAATCCGGATTCAAATCAGTTTCCTCCTCCTAGAAACTGGGGGGTTTGAACCCGGAACCCCGGACTTGAACCGGATTCGAACTGGATTCCTCCTCCTAAGACTGGGGATTTGAACCCGGAACCCCAGACTCGAACCCGGACCCTCCAGACTTGAACCGGATTTGAATCCGGATTCAAATCAGTTTCCTCCTCCTAGAAACTGGGGATTTGAACCCGGATTCAAACCAGTTTCCTCCTCCTAAGGATGGGGATTTGAACCCGGAACCCCAGACTCGAACCCAGACCCTCCAGACTTGAACCGGATTTGAATCCGGATTCAAACCAGTTTCCTCCTCCTAGAAACTGGGGGTTTGAACCCGGATTCAAATCAGTTTCCTCCTCCTTTGAACTGGGGATTTGAACCCGGAACCTCAAACTCGAACCCGGACCCTCCAGACTGGAACCGGATTTGAATCCGGATTCAAACCAGTTTCCTCCTTCTAGAAACTCCTAGGAGCTGGAGATTTGAACCCGGATTCAAATCAGTTTCCTCCTCCTTTGAACTGGGGATTTGAACCCGGAACCTCAGACTCGAACCCAGAACCCCAGACTCGAACCCGGACCCTCCAGACTTGAACCGGATTTGGATCCGGATTCAAATCAGTTTCCTCCTCCTAGAAACTGGGGGTTTGAACCCGGATTCAAACCAGTTTCCTCCTCCTAAGGATGGAGATTTGAACCCGGAACCCCAGACTCAAACCCAGACCCTCCAGACTGGAACCGGATTTGAATCCGGATTCAAATCAGTTTCCTCCTCCTAGAAACTGGGGATTTGAACCCGGAACCCCAGACTCCAACCTGGACCCTCCAGACTTGAACCGGATTTGAATCCGGATTCAAACCAGTTTCCTCCTTCTAGAAACTCCTAGGAACTGGAGATTTGAACCCGGATTCAAATCAGTTTCCTCCTCCTTTGAACTGGGGATTTGAACCCGGAACCTCAAACTCGAACCCGGACCCTCCAGACTGGAACCGGATTTGAATCCGGATTCAAACCAGTTTCCTCCTTCTAGAAACTCCTAGGAGCTGGAGATTTGAACCCGGATTCAAATCAGTTTCCTCCTCCTTTGAACTGGGGATTTGAAGCCGGAACCTCAGACTCGAACCCGGAACCCCAGACACGAACCCGGACCCTCCAGACTGGAACCGGATTTGAATCCGGATTCAAATCAGTTTCCTCCTCCTAGAAACTGGGGGATGGAAGCCGGATTCAAATCAGTTTCCTCCTCATAAGGATGGAGATTTGAACCCGGAACCCCAGACTCAAACCCAGACCCTCCAGACTTGAACTGGATTTGAATCCGGATTCAAATCACTTTCCTCCTCCTAGAAACTGGGGATTTGAACCCGGATTCAAACCAGTTTCCTCCTCCTAAGGATGGGGATTTGAACCTGGAACCCCAGACTCGAACCCGGACCCTCCAGACTTGAACCGGATTTGAATCCGGATTCAAATCAGTTTCCTCCTCCTAGAAACTGGGGGTTTGAACCCGGATTCAAACCAGTTTCCTCCTCCTAAGGATGGGGATTTGAACCCGGAACCCCAGACTCGAACCCGGACCCTCCAGACTTGAACCGGATTTGAATCCGGATTCAAATCACTTTCCTCCTCCTAGAAACTGGGGATTTGAACCCGGATTCAAACCAGTTTCCTCCTCCTAAGGATGGGGATTTGAACCCGGAACCCCAGACTCGAACCCAGACCCTCCAGACTTGAACCGGATTTGAATCTGGATTCAAACCAGTTTCCTCCTCCTAGAAACTGGGGGTTTGAACCCGGATTCAAACCAGTTTCCTCCTCCTTTGAACTGGGGATTTGAACCCGGAACCCCGGAACTCAAACCCGGACCCTCCAGACTGGAACCGGATTTGAATCCGGATTCAAATCAGTTTCCTCCTCCTAGAAATTGGGGATTTGAACCCGGAACCCCAGACTCGAACCCGGACCCTCCAGACTGGAACCGGATTTGAATCCGGATTCAAATCAGTTTCCTCCTCCTAGAAACTGGGGGTTTGAACCCGGAACCCCGGACTTGAACCGGATTCGAACTGGATTCCTCCTCCTAAGACTGGGGATTTGAACCCGGAACCCCGGACTTGAACAGGATTTGAACCAGATTCCTCCTCCTGGGAACTGGGATTTGAACCCGGAACGAGACTTGAACCTGGACCCACTGGATTTGAACCCGGAATCCAGACTCGAACCCGAACCCTCCAGTCTTGAACCGGATTTGAACCCAGGCTCAAACCCTGAGCACATGACTCGAACTAGGAGTTTGAACCCGGATTCAAACCAGCGTCCTCCTCCTAGAAACTGGGGATTTGAACCCGGACCTTTTGGACTTGAACCGGATTCGAACCTGGATTCGAACCAGCTTCCTCCTCCCAGGGATGGGGATTCGAACCTGGACCCAGACTCGAACCCGGAACCCCGGACTTGAACCGGATTAGAACCCGGATTCAAACCAGCGTCATCCTCTTGGGATCAGGGATTTGAACCCGGAACCCCAGACTTGAACCGGATTTGAACCCGGATTCAAACCAGCGTCATCCTCTTGGGATCAGGGATTTGAACCTGGAACCCTGGACTTGAACCCGGAGCTGCCAGACTGGAATCGGATTTGAACCGGATTCAAACCAGTTTCCTCCTCCTAAGGATGAGGGATTTGAACCCGGAACCACGGAATCAAACCAGTTCCCTCCTGTTAGAACCAGGGGTTTGAATCCGGATTCAAACTAGTGTCTTCCTCCTGGGAACAGGGATTTGAACCCGGAACCACAGACTTGAACCAGATTCAAACCCAGATTCGAACCAGTTTTCTCCTCCCAAGACTGGGGATTTGAACCCGGATTCGAATCAGTTTTCTCCTAGAAACTGGGGATTTGAACCCGGACCTTCTGGACTCAAACCAGTTCCCTCCTGGTAGGACCAAGATTTGAACCCGGAACCCCAGACTTGAACCGGATTCAAACCAGTTTCCTCCTCCTAGGACTGGGGATTTGAACCCGGAACCCCAGACTTGAACCGGATTCGAACTGGATTTGAGCCTGGATTCGAATCTATTTCCTCCTCCTAAAACTGGGGATTTGAACCCGGAACTCCATACTTGAACCGGATTTGAACCCGGATTCAAACCGGATTTGAATCCGGATTTGAACCGGTTTCCCCCCTCCTAAGACTGGGGATTCGAACCCGGACCCAGACTCGAACCCGGAGCCCCCAGATTCGAACCAGGGTCCTCCTCCTGGGAACAGGGATTTGAACCCGGAACCACAGACTTGATCCAGATTCGAACCAGTTTTCTCCTCCCAAGACTGGGGATTTGAACCCGGATTCAAATCAGTTTTCTTCTCCTTCTCTGGACTCAAACTGGATTCGAATCCAGATTCAAAAGTGTCCTCCTGGAAACTGGTTATTTGAACCCGGAACCCCAGACTTGAACCAGATTCGAACCAGATTCGAACCAGTTTCCTCCTCCTAGGATTGGGGATTTGAACCCGGAATCCCAGACTTGAACCGGATTCAAACCGGATTCGAACCAGTTTCCTCCTCCTAGGACTGGGGATTTGAACCCGGAACCCCAGACTTGAACCGGATTCAAATCAGTTTCCTCCTCCTAGGATTGGGGATTTGAACCCGGATTCGAATCAGTTTCCTCCTCCTAGGATTGGGGATTTGAACCCGGAACCCCAGACTTGAACTGGATTCAAACCGGATTCAAACCAGTTTCCTCCTCCTAGGAGTGGGGATTTGAACCCGGAACCCCAGACTTGAACCGGATTTGAATCCGGATTCAAACCAGTTTCCTCCTCCTAGGATTGGGGATTTGAACCCGGAATCCCAGACTTGAACCAGATTCAAACAGGATTCAAACCAGTTTCCTCCTCCTAAGACTAGGGATTTGAACCCGGACCCTCCAGACTTGAACTGGATTTGAACCGGATTCGAACCAGTTTCCTCCTCCTAGGACTGGGGATTTGAACCCGGAACCCCAGACTTGAACCGGATTCAAATCAGTTTCCTCCTCCTAATACTAGGGATTTGAACCCGGATTCGAATCAGTTTCCTCCTCCTAGGATTGGGGATTTGAACCCGGACCCTCCAGACTTGAACCGGATTTGAATCCGGATTCAAACCAGTTTCCTCCTCCTAGGACTGGGGATTTGAACCCGGAACCCCAGACTTGAACTGGATTCGAACCGGATTCAAACCAGTTTCCTCCTCCTAGGACTGGGGATTTGAACCCGGAACCCCAGACTTGAACCGGATTCAAATCAGTTTCCTCCTCCTAATACTAGGGATTTGAAACCGGATTCAAATCAGTTTCCTCCTCCTAGGATTGGGGATTTGAACCCGGAACCCCAGACTTGAACTGGATTCGAACCGGATTCAAACCAGTTTCCTCCTCCTAGGACTGGGGATTTGAACCCGGAACCCCAGACTTGAACCGGATTCAAATCAGTTTCCTCCTCCTAATACTAGGGATTTGAAACCGGATTCAAATCAGTTTCCTCCTCCTAGGATTGGGGATTTGAACCCGGAACCCCAGACTTGAACTGGATTCGAACCGGATTCAAACCAGTTTCCTCCTCCTAGGACTGGGGATTTGAACCCGGAACCCCAGACTTCAATTGGATTCAAACCGGATTCGAATCCGGATTCGAACCAGTTTCCTCCTCCTAGGACTGGGGATTTGAACCCGGAACCCCAGACTTGAACCGGATTCAAACCAGAAGCCAGACCCCTAACCAAAGGGTCCCCTGACCCCCAACAAGGGTTCCCTGACCCCTAACCCAAAGGGCCCCCCTAGTTTCCCTGACCCCCAACCAACTCCGCCCCACAGAAAATAGGGGTCACGCCACCAACCTAGCTTACCGAGGGTCTCCTGACCCCCAACCCAAAGGGGTTCCCTGACCCCCAACCAGAAGGGTCTCCTGACCCCTAACCCAAAGGGGTTCCCTGACCCCCAACCAGAAGGGTCTCCTGACCCCCAACTCAAAGGGTCCCCCTAGTTTCCCTGACCCCCAACCAACTCCGCCCCACAGAAAATAGGGGTCACGCCACCAACCTAGCTTACCGAGGGTCTCCTGACCCCCAACCCAAAGGGGTTCTCTGACCCCCAACCAGAAGGGTCTCCTGACCCCTAACCCAAAGGGTCCCCCTAGTTTCCCTGACCCCCAACCAACTCCGCCCCACAGAAAATAGGGGTCACGCCACCAACCTAGCTTACCGAGGGTCTCCTGACCCCCAACCCAAAGGGTCCCCTGACCCCCAACCAGAAGGGTCTCCTGACCCCCAACTCAAAGGGTCCCCCTAGTTTCCCTGACCCCCAACCAACTCCGCCCCACAGAAAATAGGGGTCACGCCACCAACCTAGCTTACCGAGGGTCTCCTGACCCCCAACCCAAAGGGGTTCCCTGACCCCCAACCAGAAGGGTCTCCTGACCCCTAACCCAAAGGGGTTCCCTGACCCCCAACCAGAAGGGTCTCCTGACCCCCAACTCAAAGGGTCCCCCTAGTTTCCCTGACCCCCAACCAACTCCGCCCCACAGAAAATAGGGGTCACGCCACCAACCTAGCTTACCGAGGGTCTCCTGACCCCCAACCCAAAGGGGTTCCCTGACCCCCAACCAGAAGGGTCTCCTGACCCCTAACCCAAAGGGGTTCCCTGACCCCCAACCAGAAGGGTCTCCTGACCCCCAACTCAAAGGGCCCCCCCAGTTTCCCTGACCCCCAACCAACTCCGCCCCACAGAAAATAGGGGTCACGCCACCAACCTAGCTTACCGAGGGTCTCCTGACCCCCAACCCAAAGGGGTTCCCTGACCCCCAACCAGAAGGGTCTCCTGACCCCCAACCCAAAGGGGTTCCCTGACCCCCAACCAGAAGGGTCTCCTGACCCCAAACTGAAAGGGCCCCTGACCCATAACAAAAGGGCCCCCTGACCCCAAACCAAAGGCCCCCCTGACCCATAACCAAACCTTTCCCTGACCCCCAACCGCCTCTGCCCCACGGAAAATAGGGGTCGCGCCACCCACCCACCAAAAGGCTCCCCTGCCCCCCAACCCAAAGGGTCCCCCAGTTTCCCTGCCCCCCAACCGCCTCTGCCCCACAGAAAATAGGGGTCGCGCCACCCCCTAGCTTACTGAGCGTCCCAACTGAAAGGGTCCCTCGTGCGACCCCTAACCCAAAGGGGTCCCTGACCCCCAAACAAAAGGGTCTCCTGACCCCTAACCCAAAGGGCCCCCCAGTTTCCCTGACCCCAAACCAAAGGGGCCCCTGACCCCAAACTGAAAGGGCCCCTGACCCATAACAAAAGGGCCCCCTGACCCCCAACCAGAAGGGTCCCCCCAGTTTCCCTGACCCCCAACAAATGGATCCCTCTGACCCCAAACCAGAAGGGCCCCTGACCCCAAACTGAAAGGGCCCCCAAGTTTCCCTGACCCCAAACTGAAAGGGCCCCTGACCCATAACAAAAGGGCCCCCTGACCCCCAACCAGAAGGGTCCCCCCGTTTCCTTGACCCCCAACCCAAAGGGTCCCCTGACCCCCAACAAAGGGGTCCCGACTGAAAGTGTCCCTCGTGCGACCCCTAACCAAAAGGACCCCTGACCCCCAAACAAAAGGGGGCCCTGACCCCCAAACAAAAGGGTCTCCTGACCCCTAACCCAAAGGGGCCCCCAGTTTCCCTGACCCCTAACCAACCCTGCCCCACGGAAAATAGGGGTCGCGCCACCCACCAAAAGGCTCCCCTGACCCCAAACCCAAAGGCCCCCCCAAGTTTCCCTGACCCCCAAGAAAAGGGGCCCCTGACCCCAAACCAAAGGCCCCCCTGACCCATAACCAAACCTTTCCCTGACCCCCAACCGCCTCTGCCCCACGGAAAATAGGGGTCGCACCACCCACCCACCAAAAGGATCCCCTGACCCCAAACCCAAAGGGTCCCCCTGACCCACAACAAAAGGGCCCCTGACCCCAAACCCAAAGTGCCCCCCAGTTTCCCTGACCCCTAACCAACCCTGCCCCACGGAAAATAGGGGTCGCGCCACCCACCCACCAAAAGGCTCCCCTGACCCCAAACCCAAAGGCCCCCCCAAGTTTCCCTGACCCCCAAGAAAAGGGGCCCCTGACCCCAAACCAAAGGCCCCCCTGAGACCCATAACCAAACCTTTCCCTGACCCCCAACCGCCTCTGCCCCACGGAAAATAGGGGTCGTGCCACCCACCCGCCAAAGGGCTCCCCTGACCCCAAACCCAAAGGGTCCCCCTGACCCCCAACAAAAGGGGCCCCTGACCCCCAACTGAAAGTCCCTTGTGAGACCCCCAACCAAAAGGGCCCCTGACCCCCAACAAAAGGGGACCCTGACCCCCAACCAAAATGTCCCCTGACCCCCAACAAAAGGGGCCCCCCAGTTTCTACTGACCCCCAACCAAAATGTCCCCTGACCCAAAACCTTAAGGGCCCCCGACCCCCCAACAAAAGGCCCCCCTGACCCCTAACCAAACCTTTCCCTGCCCCCCGCCTCCAGCCCCACAGAAAATAGGGGTCGCACCACCCACCTAGCTTACCCAGGGTCTGCTGGCTGCGGACCCCCCACTTTCCCCCTGACCCCCAACCCAAAGGGCCCCTGACCCCCAACAAAGGGTCCCCTGACCCCTAACCGTTTCCCCGACCCCCAACTGCCTCCGCCCCACGGAAAATAGGGGTCGCACCACCCACCTAGCTTACTCAGGATCCCAACTGAATGGGTCTCCTAACCCAAAGGCTCCCCGACCCCCAAGTAAAGGGTCCTGACCCCTAACCAAACCTTTCCCTGCCCCCCAACCGCCCCCACCCCACGGAAAATAGGGGTCGCACCTAGCTTACCCAGGCTCTGCTGGCTGCGGACCCCCCACTTTCCCCGACCCCCAACCCATAGGGCCCCCGACCCCTAACCAAACCTCTCCCCGACCCCCAAGCTCTTCCCCGACCCCCAACCCGCTCTGCCCCACGGAAAATAGGGGTCGCACCTAGCTTACCCAGGCTCTGCTGGCTGCGGACCCCCCACTTTCCCCCTGACCCCCAACCCATAGGGCCCCCGACCCCTAACCAAACCTCTCCCCGACCCCCAAGCTCTTCCCCGACCCCCAACCCGCTCTGCCCCACGGAAAATAGGGGTCGCACCTAGCTTACCCAGGGTCTGCTGGCTGCGGACCCCCCACTTTCCCCGACCCCCAACCCATAGGGCCCCCGACCCCTAACCAAACCTCTCCCCGACCCCCAAGCTCTTCCCCGACCCCCAACCCGCTGTGCCCCACGGAAAATAGGGGTCGCACCTAGCTTACCCAGGGTCTGCTGGCTGCGGACCCCCCCCAGGACGACGCAGATCTCGGCTGGGGCTGCCCCACGGCCCCCTTTGCGGGGCTCCGTGGGGCCGCCGTGGGGCCAGGCGAAGTCGTCGGGGGTCTCGGTCTTGACGGTCACTTGGGGGGCAGAGGGCGGGGCCTCCTCGCTGGGCGGGGCCGAGTCGGAGGCCGGCGAATCGGAGGCCGGCATGGCGGCGGCCGAGGGGGGCGGGTCTCTGTGGGGCAGAGAGAGGGGTCAGAAGAAGGGGGCAGAGCGGACTGGGAATGGGAGACTGGGAATGTGGGGCTAGGACTGGGAATGTGGGTCTTTAATGGGAGACAGGGAATGGGGGGCAGAGCAGACTGGGAATGGGATACTGGGAGACTGGAACTGGGAGACTGGGAATGGGGGTCTGGGGGACTGGGAATGGGGGGCAGAGCAGACTGGGAATGGGCTACTGGGAATGTGGGGCTAGGACGGGGAATGGGGGTCTTTTAATGGGAGACTGGGAATGGGGGGCTGGGAGACTGGGAATAGGGGGCAGACAGACTGGGAATGGGGGTCTTTAATGGGAGACTGGGAATGGGGGGCTGGGAGTGTGGGGCTGGGAGACTGGGAATGTGGGGCTAGGACTGGGAATGGGGGTTTTTTAATGGGAGACTGGGAATGGGGGGCTGGGAGACTGGGAATAGGGGGCAGACAGACTGGGAATGGGGGTCTTTAATGGGAGACTGGGAATGGGGGGCTGGGAGTGTGGGGCTGGGAGACTGGGAATGTGGGGCTAGGACTGGGAATGGGGGGCTGGGAGACTGGGAATGTGGGGCTAGGACTGGGAATGGGGGTCTTTTAATGGGGGGCTGGGAATGGGGGGCAGACCGGACTGGGAATATGGGGCTAGGACTGGGGGGGCTGGGACTGGGAATGGGGGGCTAGGACTGGGGGTCTTTTAATGGGGGACTGGGAGTGTGGGGCTGGGATACTGGGAATGGGGGGCTGGGAGACTGGGAATGGGGGGCTGGGAATGTGGGGCTAGGACTGGGAATGGGGGACTGGGAATGTGGGGCTAGGACTGGGAATGGGAGACTGGGAATGGGGGGCTGGGAATGGGAATGGGGGGCTGGGAGACTGGGAATGGGGAACTGGGAATGTGGGGCTAGGACTGGGAATGGGGGACTGGGAATGTGGGGCTAGGACTGGGAATGGGAGACTGGGAATGGGGGGCTGGGAATGGGAATGGGGGGCTGGGAGACTGGGAATGGGGAACTGGGAATGTGGGGCTAGGACTGGGAATGGGGGACTGGGAATGTGGGGCTAGGACTGGGAATGGGGAACTGGGAATGTGGGGCTAGGACTGGGAATGGGGGAATGGGAATGGGGGGCTGGGAGACTGGGAATGGGGAACTGGGAATGTGGGGCTAGGACTGGGAATGGGGGAATGGGAATGGGGGGCTGGGAGACTGGGAATGGGGAACTGGGAATGTGGGGCTAGGACTGGGAATGGGGGTCTTTTAATGGGAGACTGGGAATGGGGGGCTGGGAGACTGGGAATAGGGGGCAGACAGACTGGGAATGGGGGTCTTTAATGGGAAACTGGGAGACTGGGAATGGGGGGCTGGGGGACTGGGAATGGGGGGCTGGGAGACTGGGAATGGGGGCAGAGCAGACTGGGAATGGGCTACTGGGAATGTGGGGCAGGGAGACTGGGAATGGGAGACTGGGAGACTGGAACTGGGAGACTGGGAATGGGGGGCAGGGAGACTGGGAATGGGAGACTGGGAATGTGGGGCTAGGACTGGGAATGTGGGTCTTTAATGGGAGACTGGGAATGGGGGGCAGAGCAGACTGGGAATGGGCTACTGGGAATGTGGGGCAGGGAGACTGGGAATGGGAGACTGGAACTGGGAGACTGGAAATGGGGGGCAGGGAGACTGGGAATGGGAGACTGGGAATGTGGGGCTAGGACTGGGAATGTGGGTCTTTAATGGGAGACTGGGAATGGGGGGCAGAGCAGACTGGGAATGGGCTACTGGGAATGTGGGGCAGGGAGACTGGGAATGGGAGACTGGGAGACTGGAACTGGGAGACTGGGAATGGGGGGCAGGGAGACTGGGAATGGGAGACTGGGAATGTGGGTCTTTAATGGGAGACTGGGAATGGGGGGCAGAGCAGACTGGGAATGGGCTACTGGGAATGTGGGGCAGGGAGACTGGGAATGGGGGACTGGGAGACTGGGAATGGGATACTGGGAGACTGGAACTGGGAGACTGGAACTGGGAGACTGGGAATGGGGGGCAGGGAGACTGGGAATGGGAGACTGGGAATGTGGGGCTAGGACTGGGAATGTGGGTCTTTAATGGGAGACTGGGAATGGGGGGCAGAGCAGACTGGGAATGGGCTACTGGGAATGTGGGGCAGGGAGACTGGGAATGGGAGACTGGGAGACGAACTGGGAGACTGGGAATGGGGGGCAGGGAGACTGGGAATGGGAGACTGGGAATGTGGGGCTAGGACTGGGAATGTGGGTCTTTAATGGGAAACTGGGACTGGGGACTGGGAAAGGGGGAATGGGAGACTGGGAATGGGGGCAGGGAGACTGGGAATAGGGGACTGGGAATGGGGGTCTTTAATGGGACACTGGGACTCTCTTAATGGGAGACTGGGACTGGGAAACTGGGACTGGGAGTCTTTTAATGGGAGACTGGGAATGGGGGACTGGGAGACTGGGAATGGGGGTCTTTTAATGGGGGACTGGGAGACTGGGAATGGGGGACTGGGAGAGTGGGGCTAGGACTGGGAATGGGGGACTGGGAGACTGGGAATGGGATACTGGGAGACTGGAACTGGGAGACTGGGAATGGGGGACTGGGAGACTGGGAATGGGGGTCTTTTAATGGGGGACTGGGAGACTGGGGATGGGGGACTGGGAGAGTGGGGCTAGGACTGGGAATGGGGGTCTTTAACGGGAAACTGGGACTGGGGACTGGGAAAGGGGGAATGGGAGACTGGGAATGGGGGACTGGGAATGGGGGTCTTTAATGGGACACTGGGACTGGGAAACTGGGACTCTCTTAATGGGAGACTGGGACTGGGAAACTGGGACTGGGAGTCTTTTAATGGGTGACTGGGACTGGGAGACTGGGAAAGGGGGAATGGGAGACTGGGAATGGGATACTGGGAGACTGGGAATGGGGCTTTAAATGGGGGGGCAGGGAGACTGGGAATGGGATACTGGGACTGGGAGACTGGGAATGGGGGAGTGGGAGACTGGGAATGGGGGGTCTTTTAATGGGGGACTGGGGAACTGGGAATGGGAAACTGGGACTGGGAGTCTCTTAATGGGAGACTGGGACTGGGAGCCTTTTAATGGGAAACTGGGAATGCGGGACTGGGACTGGGAAACTGGGACTGGGAGTCTCTTAATGGGAGACTGGGATGGGGGACTGGGAATGGGGGCTGCTTAATGGGAGACTGGGACTGGGAAACTGGGACTGGGAGTCTCTTAATGGGAGACTGGGACTGGGAGCCTTTTAATGGGAAACTGGGAATGCGGGACTGGGACTGGGAAACTGGGACTGGGAGTCTCTTAATGGGAGACTGGGACTGGGAGCCTTTTAATGGGCAACTGGGAATGCGGGACTGGGACTGGGAAACTGGGACTGGGAGTCTCTTAATGGGAGACTGGGATGGGGGACTGGGAATGGGGGCTGCTTAATGGGAGACTGGGACTGGGAAACTGGGACTGGGAGTCTCTTAATGGGAGACTGGGACTGGGAGCCTTTTAATGGGAAACTGGGAATGCGGGACTGGGACTGGGAGCCTTTGAATAATAATGATGTAATAATAATAATAATAATAATAATAATAATAATAAAATAATAATAATAATAATAATAGTAATAATAAATAATAATAATAAATAAATAATAACAATAAATAATAATAATAATAATAATAATAATAATAATAATAATAATAATAATAATAATAATAATGTTTCGCTGTTGTACTTTTGGTTGCCATGACTACGGTTTTGGTTTTTGCCATTGCTATTACTATTATTATTATTAATTACTATTACAATTATTAATTATTATCATCATTATTAATAATATTATTATTATTATCGTTATTAATACCTGCTGGTGGAAGTTCTTTTGCCAACGCTGCTGACGCTGCCCTCGGCCTGTGGATAATAAAAATAAATATTAATATTAATATTAATAATACTAATAATATCTGAAACCAGGGTTGGAAACTCAGGTCTATTGCCATTAATAATAATAATAAGACTAATAATATTTGAAACCAGAGTTCGTAACTGATATATTGCCATTAATAATAATAATAATATTTGAAACCAGGGTTAGAAACTCAGGTCTATTGCCATTAATAATAATAATAAGACTAATAATATTTGAAACCAGAGTTCGTAACTGATATATTGCCATTAATAATAATAATAATATTTGAAACCAGGGTTAGAAACTCAGATATACAGCCATTAATGCTAATAATATTTGAAACCAGGGTTAGAATGTCAGATATATTGCTATTATTATTATTATTATTATTATTTGAAACCAGGGTGTGAAACTCAGATCTCTTGCCATTAAAAATAATAATAATAATAATAATAATAATAATAATAATTGAAACCAGGGTTAGAAACTCAGCTCTCTTGCCATTAATAATAATAATAATAATTGAAACCAGGGTTAGAAACTCAGCTCTCTTGCCATTAATAATAATAAAAATAATTGAAACCAGGGTTAGAAGCTCTGATCTCTTGCCATTAATAATAATAATACTAATAATATTAGAAACCAGGGTTAAAAACTCAGATATATTGCTATTATTATTATTATTATTATTATTATTATTTGAAACCAGGGTGAGAAACTCAGATATATTGCTATTAAAAATAATAATAATAATTGAAACCAGGATTAGAAACAGATATATTGCCATTAATAATATTAATAATATTTGAAACCAGGGTTAGAAACTCAGATATATTGCCATTATTATTATTATTATTTGAAACCAGGGTGAGAAACTCAGATCTCTTGCCATTAATAATCATAATAATAATAATATTTGAAACCAGGGTTAGAAACTCAGATCTCTTGCCATTAATAATAATACTAATAATAATAGAAACCAGGGTTAAAAACTCAGATATATTGCTATTATTATTATTATTATTATTATTTGAAACCAGGGTGAGAAACTCAGATATACTGCTATTAAAAATAATAATAATAATTGAAACCAGGATTAGAAACAGATATATTGCCATTAATAATATTAATAATATTTGAAACTCAGATATAATGCCATTATTATTATTATTATTATTATTTGAAACCAGGGTGAGAAACTCAGATCTCTTGCCATTAATAATCATAATAATAATAATATTTGAAACCAGGGTTAGAAACTCAGATCTCTTGCCACTAATAATAATAATAATAATAATAATTGAAACCAGGGTTAAAAACTCAGATATATTGCTATTATTATTATTATTATTATTATTATTATTATTATTTGAAACCAGGGTGAGAAACTCAGATCTCTTGCCATTAATAATAATAATAATAATATTTGAAACCAGGATTAGAAACAGATGTATTGCCATTAATAATATTAATAGTAATAATAATAATAATAATAATAATAGAAACCAGGGTTAGAAACTCAGATATATTGCAATTATTATTAATAATGATAACAATATTTGAAACCAGTTAGAAACTCAGATCTATTGCCATTAATAATACTAACACTACTACTAATAATAATAATAATTGAAACCAGGGTTAGAAGCTCAGATGTACTGCCATTAATAATAATAATAATAGTAATAATAATAATAATAATTGAAACCAGGGTTAGAAGCTCAGATGTACTGCCATTAATAATAATAATAATAGTAATAACAATTGAAACCAGGGTTAGCAACTATATTGCTATCAATAATAATAATAATAATAATAATATTTGAAACCAGGGTTAGAAACTCAGATCTATTGCCATTATTATTATTATTATTATTATTATTAACCAGGGTTAGAAATTCAGATATATTGCCATTATTATTATTATTAACCAGGGTGAGAAACTAAGATATATTGCCATTATTATTATTATTATTATTAGAAACCAGGGTTAGAAACTCAGATATATTGCCATTATTATTATTATTATTATTATTAACCAGGGTTAGAAACTCAGATATATTGCCATTATTATTATTATTATTAGAAACCAGGGTAAGAAACTCAGATGTACTGCCATTAATAATAATAATAATAATAATAGAAACCAGGGTTAGAAACTCAGATATATTGCCATTATTATTATTATTATTATTAGAAACCAGGGTTAGAAACTCAGATATATTGCCATTATTATTATTATTATTATTATTAGAAACCAGGGTTAGAAACTCAGATATATTGCCATTATTATTATTATTATTAGAAACCAGGGTTAGAAATTCAGATATATTGCCATTATTATTATTATTATTATTATTAGAAACCAGGGTTAGAAACTCAGATATATTGCCATTATTATTATTATTATTAGAAACCAGGGTTAGAAATTCAGATATATTGCCATTATTATTATTATTATTATTATTAGAAACCAGGGTGAGAAACTAAGATATATTGCCATTATTATTATTATTATTATTATTATTATTAGAAAACAGGGTTAGAAACTCAGATATATTGCCATTATTATTATTATTATTATTATTATTATTATTAACCAGGGTTAGAAACTCAGATATATTGCCATTATTATTATTATTATTAGAAACCAGGGTAAGAAACTCAGATGTACTGCCATTAATAATAATAATAATAATAATAATAATAGAAACCAGGGTTAGAAACTCAGATATATTGCCATTATTATTATTATTATTATTATTATTATTAGAAACCAGGGTTAGAAACTCAGATATATTGCCATTATTATTATTATTATTATTATTAGAAACCAGGGTTAGAAACTCAGATATATTGCCATTATTATTATTATTAGAAACCAGGGTAAGAAACTCAGATATATTGCCATTATTATTATTATTATTATTATTAGAAACCAGGGTTAGAAACTCAGATATATTGCCATTATTATTATTATTATTATTATTATTATTATTATTAACCAGGGTTAGAAATTCAGATATATTGCCATTATTATTATTATTATTAACCAGGGTTAGAAACTCAGATATATAGCCATTAATAATAATAATAATAATAATAATAATTGAAACCAGGGTTAGAAACTCAGATCTATTGCCATTATTATTATTATTATTATTATTAACCAGGGTTAGAAATTCAGATATATTGCCATTATTATTATTATTATTATTATTATTATTATTATTATTATTAACCAGGGTTAGAAACTCAGATATATAGCCATTAATAATAATAATAATAATAATAATTGAAACCAAGGTTAGAAACTCAGATGTACTGCCATTAATAATAATAATAATAATAGTTGAAACCAGGGTTAGAAACTCAGATATATTGCCATTATTATTATTATTGTTATTTGACATTAATAATAATATTTGAAACCAGGGTTAGAATAATAGTAATAATAATAATGCAAGGAGCTTATAGGGAGCCAGGCAATTAATAATAATAATAATAATAATAAATAATAATAATAATAATATCCTGCCCATCTGGCTAGGTTTCCGCAGCCACTAGGGGGTTAATAATACTAATACTAATAGCCAGATGGGCAGGATATTATTATTATTATTATTATTATTATTATTATTATTATTTAGTTTCACACGGTGTTACTAAACTGCCGTAATCAATTAGCAAAAGTTCAACATACAATCATTTAACTATTATTATTATCGTCATTAGTTTCACACGTTAATAAACCGCCTAATTATTATTATTTGTTTCAATATTAATAATAATAATAATAATAATAATAATAATAATAATAATAATACTAATAATAATAAGTTTCACTCATTAATAAACCGCGGAAGTCAATCAGCAAAAATCATATTTTCTAATGGTGTCATCCTTTGAAACTCAAATTCTGAATAATAATCTTCAAAAGAGGAGCATACAGCCTAATAATCTCCTAATAATCTCCTAATAATCTCCTAATCAAAGCGACTTTTCTTTTTCCTGCCAAAAAAAAAAAAAAGACGGGATTTCGGAAAATCTTCCATAATTTCAAAGTCCATGGATACCAAATGAGAAAATCACTATAATTCAATATATTAATTCAATATATTAATAAATATATTAATATTTATTGAATTAATATATTTATTGTTTATTATTTATTAAAATAATAAATCTATTAATATTATATATATATATATAATATAAATAATGTGTATATATATATAAACTATATATATATATATAATATATATATATAAATAATATTTTATATATATATATATATATATATATATATATATATATATATATATATTAATTATAATAACAAACACCTAATAAATATTAATCTAGATTACCAACCATCTATCATTTCCAAAATAATCGCAATCATCTCAAAAACAGCCATATCTAAAAGGCAATATATTAATCCGAATAATCGATATTAATAATCAACAACCGGTATTAATCATCTACCGTTTCCATAACAATAACAACAATAATAAAAATAATAATAATAAATAATAATTTTGGAAAATTGCTTTCCCCCCCCCTTTCCTTTCCTTCCCCCAAATAGAAAATATAAATATAAAATGGGATAGAAATCTCAATATTGGGAATCGATATAAAACACGATTTCCGGAGGCCTAAAAAAAAAAATCGGCAAATTTCAAATTAGCCAATTAGAGGAGGGGAAATTAATTTCCATTAAATGGCCATTCAAGGAAATGAAACCAGCCAGAATTAATTTTCCCTTCTTTTCCCCCTTTTAATCCCAATTATTTTTTTTTATTTTATTTTTGGGCATTTCCTCCTAATCACAAAATTCACCTTCTTTTTTTGCTAATTTTTTGCTAATTTCCCTGATTTTTCCAAAGCTCGTCTTGCTGTCGAAATTCGTCAGTCGGCCATCTTGAAAATCCGGGTTTCCCATTTTAAAATGCAATTTTTTTTATTTCCTTTTTTTCCCCCTCTGCCCAAAATAAAACGAACAGGAAATAAAAATTCAATAATTCGGCTGGTGCGTTTTAATGCAATTTAATTAATTTCCAATCCTCCAATCTCTCTCTCTCTCTCTCTTTTTTTGCAGATATTTGACGGGAATTAAAAAAGAAAGGAATGCAAAAGGGAAAAAGGAGGGGGAGGAAAAAGGGAGGAGGGAGAAGGAGGAAAAAAAGGATTTTTTTTCCGGATGCAAATAGGCCTGGTTTGCATTTAAATAAAGGAGATTTTTAACCGGCTTGCAATAGAATAAAATAAAATAAAATAAAATAAAATGCATTTAAGATAAAGGAGATTTTGCAAGGCTTGGTTTTGCCAAAAAATGAAATGGAATAAAATAAATGAAAAGAAAATAAAGATAAAGGAGATTTTGCAAGGCTTGGTTTTGCCAAAAAATGAAATGGAATAAAATAAATGAAAAGAATATAAAGATAAAGGAGATTTTGCAAGGCTTGGTTTGGCAAAAAAATGAAATGGAATAAAATAAATGAAAATAAAATAAAGATAAAGGAGATTTTGCAAGGCTTGGTTTGGCAAAAAAATGAAATGGAATAAAATAAATGAAAATAAAATAAAATGCATTGAAGATAAAGGAGATTTTGCAAGGCTTGGTTTTGCAAAAGATGAAATAGAATGAAATAAATGAAAATAAAATAAAGTCCTGTTTGCATGGAAGAGAAAGGAAAAGGGGATTTTTTAACAGGGTTTGAGTTTGCAAAAAAAATAGAATAAAATAAAATAAAGTTTGCATTTAAGATAGAGGAGGTTTTGCAAAGGGCTTGATTTTGCAAAAATAACATTGAATAAAATCGGTTTTGCATGCAGGGTTCGCCCCTGGATTGCAAGAATTGGAAGGAAAGGAAAGGAATAAAAATAAAAATAAATTAAAATAAGATTCATTTTGCATGCACAATTCGCCCCAGGGTGCATTTGGAAAGGTCTGCAATAATTGCAATTAAAAAATAGGAATTAAAGGAAGGTTTTCAGGTGCATTTGGGAGGTTTGCAAGGGAGGAATTGGAATGAAAAAAACAGAAAGAATTGCAATGAAAAAATAGAAATATAAGGAAGGTTTTGAGGGTGCATTTGCAAGGCTTGCAAGGGAAGAATTGGAATGGAAAAAATTGGAATATTCAGAAGAAATGGGAGCATTTCAGGCTGCAATAATTTCGAAGGATGGCAATAACTGGATTAAAATGAAATGAAATAAAAGGGAAGAATTCAAAGGAAAAAATAGGAATATTCACCAGAAACGGGAGCATTTCAGGCTGCAAGAATGGGAAGAAAAAGGAAGAAAAATAAAAGGGTTTTTTCTTTGCCAAGGGAGAAAAGTAAAATTAAAAGGGAGGTTGCAAGCAATTCGAAGGATTGCAAGAATTGAGGTGGAAAAGGAGAAAAATCGAAATAAAAGGGATTTTTTGGCATGCATGTCAAAGGATTGCAAGAGAGGAATGGAGATTAAAAAGGAGAAAAATCGAAATAAAAGGGATTTTTTTGCATGCATTTCGAAGGATTGCAAGAGAGGAATGGAGATTAAAAAGGAGAAAAATCGAAATAAAAGGGATTTTTTTGCATGCATTTCGAAGGATTGCAAAAGAGATTAATGGAGATTAAAAAGGAGAATAATTGCAATAAAAGGCAGGATTTTAGGATACAAGCAAAAGGCTAGAAAGGTAGTAAAAAGAGGAAAGAATGGAAAATAAAGGAAAGAATGGAAAATAGAGGAGAGATGAAAAGGCCTTGTTGCAATTGGCATTCCTTGCAAATGTAATCCCTGCAAATGGGATTTTAATGTGATTTTTCGGCCAAAAAAGGCCTTGCAAATGGGATTTTTAATTTGGATTTTTATTTTTATTTTTTCGGCCATTTCTGCCGGGAAAAAAGCTGTTTATTTCTGCAAAAAAAAAAAAAAAAAAAACCACACACCAAACCTCCTTCTTGCAATCTTAATTTCTGCAAAAAAAACCCCTCATTCTTGCAATTTTAATTATGCAAAAAAAAACCTCCTTCTTGCAATGTTTCTTTCTGCAAAAAACTATTTCTTGCAATCTGATTTTCTGCAAAAAGAACCTCTTTTGCAATGCTCACTTCTGCAAACAACATTTCTCTTACAATCTTCATTTCTGCAAAAAAACAACCTCTTTTTTGCAACCTTTTTTGCAAGGTTGTTTTCCTCAAAAATACTCTCCTCCTTGCGCTGTGAATTTCTGCAAAAACCTCTTTTTTGCAACCTGATTTTCTGCAAAAACCTCTTTTTTGCAACCTGATTTTCTGCAAAAACCTCTTTTTTGCAACCTGATTTTCTGCAAAAACCTCTTTTTTGCAACCTGATTTTCTGTCCAAAGAAACCTCCTTCTGGCATTCTTAATTTCTGCAAAAAGAACCTTTTTTGGCAATGTTATTTTCCTCAAAAAGAACCTCTTTTGCAATGCTCATTTCTGCAAACAACATTTCTCTTACAATGTTCCTTTCTGCAAAAAAAAAAAACACCTCTTTTTTGCAACCTTATTTTCTGCAAAAAGAACCTTTTTTGCAAGGTTGTTTTCCTCAAAAATACTCTCCTCCTTGCACTGTGAATTTCTGCAAAAACCTCTTTTTTGCAACCTGATTTTCTGCAAAAACCTCTTTTTTGCAATCTGATTTTCTGTCCAAAGAAAGCTCCTTCTGGCATTCTTATTTTCTGCAAAAAGAACCTCTTTTGCAATGTTAATTTCTGCCAAAAAAACCCCAAACTCCTCCTTCTACTGCAAAGGCCATTTTTGCAAAAAAGAAATAATAAAAATCTATTTCTTGCAATGTTTCTTTCTGCCAAAAAAATGTAACTCTTTCTAGCAATGTTCATTTCTGCAAAAAATAGCTATTTCTTGCCATGCTAATTTCTGCAAAAAAAAAAAAAATCACCTTCATGCAATGTTAATTTCCGCAAAAAAAAAAATCTATTCCTTGCAATGTTAATTTCTGCAAAAAAATATCTATTTCTTGCAATGCTAATTTCTGCCAAAAAAAAATCACCTTCATGCAATGTTAATTTCTGTTTAAAAATATCTATTTCTTGCCATGCTAATTTCTGCAAAAAAAATCTATTTCTTGCAATGCTAATTTCTGCAAAAAAAAATCTATTTCTTGCAATGCTAATTTCTGCAAAAAAAATCATCCTCATGCAATGTTAATTTCTGCAAAAAAATTCTATTTCTTGCAATGTTAATTTCTGCAAAAACATCTTTCTGGCAATGTTATTTTCTGCAGGAAAAAAAACTATTGCACATGTAATTTCTGCCAAAAAACTCCACTTTCTTGCAAGGCTAATTTCTGCAAAAAATTCTATTTCTTGCAATGTTAAATTCTGCAGAAACCTCCATCTTGCAATGTTAATTTCAATGCTAATTTCTGCCAAAAAAATTAACTCTTTCTAGCAATGTTAATTTCTGCAAAACTTCTTGCAATCTTAATTTCTGCCAAAAAATTAAATTAACCCTTTCTAGCAATGTTACATTTCTGCAAAAAATAGCTATTTCTTGCAATGTTAAATTTCTGCAAAAAATAGCTATTTCTTGCAATGTTAATTTCTGCAAAAAATAGATATTTCTTGCAATGCTAATTTCTGCAAAAAACACACACACAAAACCTTCTGGCAATGTTAATTTCTGCAAAAACTTCTTTAATTTCTGCCTATGTAATTTCTGCAAAAAAATAAATAAAAATCACCTTCATGCAATGTTCATTTCTGCCAAAAATATCTATTTCTCGCAATGTTCATTTCTGCCAAAAACAACAACTCTGCCAAAACCTCCTTCTTGCAATAATGTAGTTTTCTGCACAAACCTCCTTAATTTCTGCAAAAAAACCCAAATTTAATTCTGCCCAAAAACCTCCTTCTTGCAGATGTTAATTTCGGCCAAAACCTCGTTTTTGCAAGGTTAATTTCTGCAAAAAAACCCTTAATTTCTGCCAAAAAAACAACCCTCCTTTTTGCAAGGTTAATGTCTGCAAAAAAACCTTAATTTCTGCCAAAAAAAATCGTTTTTGCAATGTTAATGTCTGCAAAAAAAAACTTAATTTCTGCCAAAAAACCCTCGTTTTTGCAATGTTAATTTCTGCCAAAAAACCTTAATTTCTGCCAAAAAACAACCCTCCTTTTTGCAATGTTAATGTCTGCAAAAAAAAAACAACTAGCAATGTTCATTTCTGCAAAAAAAAATCCATTTTTTGCCCTGTTCATTTCTGCCAAAACCTGCTAATTTCTGCAAAAAAAAAACCTCCTTACAATGTTCATTTCTGAAGGAAAAAAATCCATTTCTTGCCATGTTAATTTCTGCCAAAACCTCTTTCTGGCAATGCTAATTTCTGCAAAAAAAACCCTTAATTTCTGCAAAAAAACCTCCTTTTTGCAATGTTAATTTCTGCCAAAACCTCTTTCTGGCAATGCTAATTTCTGCAAAAAAAACCCCTTAATTTCTGCAAAAAAAACCTCCTTTTTGCAATGTCAATTTCTGCCCAAACCTGCTAATTTCTGCCCAAAAAAATCTCCTTTTTGCAATGTCAATTTCGGCCAAAACCTCCTTTTTGCAATGTTAATTTCTGCCCAAAAAATCCATTTCTTGCCATGCTAATTTCTGCAAAAAAGCCTTCATTTCTGCAAAAAAACCTCCTTTTTGCAATGTCAATTTCTGCCCAAACCTGCTAATTTCTGCCCAAAAAAATCTCCTTTTTGCAATGTTAATTTCTGCCAAAACCTCCTTTTTGCAATGTTAATTTCTGCCCAAAAAATCCATTTCTTGCCATGCTAATTTCTGCAAAAAAACCTTCATTTCTGCAAAAAAACCTCCTTTTTGCAATGTCAATTTCTGCCCAAACCTGCTAATTTCTGCCCAAAAAAAATCTCCTTTTTGCAATGTTAATTTCGGCCAAAACCTCCTTTTTGCAATGTTAATTTCTGCCCAAAAAATCCATTTCTTGCCATGCTAATTTCTGCAAAAAAACCTTCATTTCTGCAAAAAAACCTCCTTTTTGCAATGTCAATTTCTGCCCAAACCTGCTAATTTCTGCCCAAAAAAAATCTCCTTTTTGCAATGTTAATTTCGGCCAAAACCTCCTTTTTGCAATGTTAATTTCTGCCCAAAAAATCCATTTCTTGCCATGCTAATTTCTGCAAAAAAGCCTTCATTTCTGCAAAAAAACCTCCTTTTTGCAATGTCAATTTCTGCCCAAACCTGCTATTTTCTGCCAAAAAAAAATCTCCTTTTTGCAATGTCAATTTCGGCCAAAACCTCCTTTTTGCAATGTTAATTTCTGCCCAAAAAATCCATTTCTTGCCATGCTAATTTCTGCAAAAAAACCTTCATTTCTGCAAAAAAAACCTCCTTTTTGCAATGTCAATTTCTGCCCAAACCTGCTATTTTCTGCCCCAAAAAAATCTCCTTTTTGCAATGTTAATTTCGGCCAAAACCTCCTTTTTGCAATGTTAATTTCTGCCCAAAAAATCCATTTCTTGCCATGCTAATTTCTGCAAAAAAGCCTTCATTTCTGCAAAAAAACCTCCTTTTTGCAATGTCAATTTCTGCCCAAACCTGCTAATTTCTGCCCAAAAAAAATCTCCTTTTTGCAATGTTAATTTCGGCCAAAACCTCCTTTTTGCAATGTTAATTTCTGCCCAAAAAATCCATTTCTTGCCATGCTAATTTCTGCAAAAAAGCCTTCATTTCTGCCCAAAAAAATCTCCTTTTTGCAATGTCAATTTCTGCCCAAACCTGCTAATTTCTGCCCAAAAAAAATCTCCTTTTTGCAATGTTAATTTCGGCCAAAACCTCCTTTTTGCAATGTTAATTTCTGCCCAAAAAATCCATTTCTTGCCATGCTAATTTCTGCAAAAAAGCCTTCATTTCTGCAAAAAAACCTCCTTTTTGCAATGTCAATTTCTGCCCAAACCTGCTAATTTCTGCCAAAAAAAAATCTCCTTTTTGCAATGTCAATTTCGGCCAAAAAGAACAACTCTAGCAATCTTCATTTCTGCCCCCAAAATCCATTTCTTACAATGTCACTTTCTGCCAAAAAAAAAACAACCTCCTTTTTGCAATGCTAATTTCTGCAAAAAAAGACAAAACCTCTTGCAAATCCGATTTCTGCAAAAAAACAACAACACACCAGCAAATCCCATTTTTTGCAAAGCCCCCAAAAATCAAATTATTTCCCCGGAAATGGTCACAGCAAACTGGTTTTAATTGCGCAGAAAATTAACCGTTTGTTGGCGGTTCGTCTTCCTCCATCTGCGATTTTTTTCTCCCTTTCCGGAAGCGAAAAAATGGCTTTTTTTCCCCATCCGGGGGGGGAAAAAATGGCAGTTTGCAAAAATGGAGTTTTTTTTTTTTGCAGAAAGAAATGGATTAAAAATCGCAGGAAATGGGGAAAAAGCGGGGGAAGGAGGGGAGAGGAAAGGGAAAATATTAATTAATATTCCCATTATTTTTCTGTCCCGTTTTCCGCATTTTAATTCCCCTTTTTGGGGTGGGAATGCAGAGAAAAGGGAAGGAAAATGAAAATAGTGGCCGCGAGGGGGCGCCAAATACAACGCGATCCAATGGGAATGGGAATTTCCAGGCGATTTCAAGGCAGTTAAAAGGAAATTAAAATGCCAATAAATATGCAATTCAAATTAAAATTAAAATTAAAATTAAAATTAAAGGAGCAAAGGGGGGAGAATTGGGGGGCAGACAAGGAGGGAACCCCCATTTTGGGGGGGGCGTTGCGTATGCAGAAAAAGTGGGGCGCCCCATAGCGAGCCGTGGGGCTCCCCATAGAAAAAGAGGGGCAGTGAGGGGGTGCCCTAGAGTTAAAAGAAGAGGGGGACCCCTGAATCAGAGAGATGGGACCCCCAAAAGGGCTGTGGGTCGCCTAGGGAGAATGTGGCTCCGATGGGGAGAGTTAGGGGTCGCAAAGGGAAAGTTGGGGTTCCATAGGGTGAGTTAGGGGTCGCCGAGGGAGGTGTGGGGTGCCATACGGAGAATTGGGGGTCGCGTAGGGAGAGTTAGGGGTCGCCTGGGGAAAGTTGGGGGGCAGTAGGGAGAGTTAGGGGTCGCCTAGGGAAA
Organism: Podarcis muralis; assembly: GCF_964188315.1. Classification (NCBI taxonomy): domain Eukaryota; kingdom Metazoa; phylum Chordata; class Lepidosauria; order Squamata; family Lacertidae; genus Podarcis; species Podarcis muralis. The sequence continues at coordinate 593,886 of NC_135674.1, forward strand.
ATTTGGGTCCGATGGGGAGAGTTAGGGGTCGCATAGGGAAAGCTGGGGTTCCATAGGGTGAGTTAGGGGTCGCCGAGGGAGGTGTGGGGTGCCATACGGAGAATTAGGGGTCGCGTAGGGAGAGTTAGGGGTCGCCTGGGGAAAGCTGGGGGGCAGTAGGGAGAGTTAGGGGTCGCCTAGGGAAAATTTGGGTCCGATGGGGAGAGTTAGGGGTCGCATAGGGAAAGCTGGGGTTCCATAGGGTGAGTTAGGGGTCGCAGAGGGAGATGTGGGGTGCCATACGGAGAATTAGGGGTCGCGTAGGGAGAGTTAGGGGTCGCCTGGGGAAAGTTGGGGGGCAGTAGGGAGAGTTAGGGGTCGCCTAGGGAAAATTTGGGTCCGATGGGGAGAGTTAGGGGTCGCATAGGGAAAGTTGGGGTTCCATAGGGTGAGTTAGGGGTCGCAGAGGGAGGTGTGGGGTGCCATACGGAGAATTAGGGGTCGCGTAGGGAGAGTTAGGGGTCGCCTGGGGAAAGTTGGGGGGCAGTAGGGAGAGTTAGGGGTCGCCTAGGGAAAATTTGGGTCCGATGGGGAGAGTTAGGGGTCGCAAAGGGAAAGCTGGGGTTCCATAGGGTGAGTTAGGGGTCGCAGAGGGAGGTGTGGGGTGCCATACGGAGAATTAGGGGTCGCGTAGGGAGAGTTAGGGGTCGCCTGGGGAAAGCTGGGGGGCAGTAGGGAGAGTTAGGGGTCGCCTAGGGAAAATTTGGGTCCGATGGGGAGAGTTAGGGGTCGCATAGGGAAAGTTGGGGTTCCATAGGGTGAGTTAGGGGTCGCAGAGGGAGATGTGGGGTGCCATACGGAGAATTAGGGGTCGCGTAGGGAGAGTTAGGGGTCGCCTGGGGAAAGTTGGGGGGCAGTAGGGAGAGTTAGGGGTCGCCTAGGGAAAATTTGGGTCCTATGGGGAGATAGGGGCACCCCCAAAAAGGCTGGTGGCCCCACAGGGAGAGTTAGGGGTCGCATAGGGAAATATGGGGTCCCATAGGGAAATATGGGGTTCTATGGGGAGATTTTAGGGTGCTATAGGGAGATCTGGGGTGCTATAGGGAAAGTTGGGGGTCGCATAGGGAGATCTGGGGTGCTATAGGGAGATTTGAGGTCCTATAGGGAAAGATGGGGTGCTATAGGGAGATCTGGGGTGCTATAGGGAACATTGGGGTCCCACAGGGAGACATGGGGTGCTATGGGGAGATTTGGGGTGTTATAGGGAGAGTTAGGGGTCGCATAGGGAGATCTGGAGTGTTATAGGGAGTTAGGGGTCGCATAGGGAGATTTGAGGTGCTATAGGGAGATATGGGGTTCTATAGGGAGCTATGGGGTGGTATAGGGAAAATTGGGGTCCCATAGGTAGATTTGAGGTGCTATAGGGAAAGTTGGGGTCCCATAGGGAGATACGGGGTGCTATAGGGAGATATGGGGTCCCATAGGGAGATCTGGGATGCTATGGGGAGATTTTGGGGTGCTATAGGGAGATTTGAGGTGCTATGGGGAGATATGGGGTGCTATAGGGAAGGTTGGGGTTCTATAGGGAAAGTTGGGGTTCTATGGGGAGATTGGGGGTTCCATAGGGAGAGTTAGGGGTGCTATAGGGAAAATTGGGGTCCCATAGGGAGATTTGAGGTGCAATAGGGAAAGATGGGGTGCTATAGGGAGATATGGGGTGCTATAGGGAAAATTGGGGTCCCATAGGGAGATTTGAGGTGCTATAGGGAAAATTGGGGTCCCATAGGGAGATACGGGGTGCTATAGGGAGATATGGGGTGCTATAGGGAAGGTTGGGGTTCTATAGGGAAAGTTAGGGGTCCCATAGGGAGATTTGAGGTGCTATGGGGAGATTTGGGGTGCTATGGGGAGATATGGGGTGCTATAGGGAAAATTGGGGTCCCATAGGGAGATTTGAGGTGCTATAGGGAAAATTGGGGTCCCATAGGGAGATACGGGGTGCTATAGGGAGATATGGGGTCCCATAGGGAGATTTGAGGTGCTATAGGGAAAGATGGGGTGCTATAGGGAGATATGGGGTGCTATAGGGAAGGTTGGGGCTCTATAGGGAAAGTTAGGGGTCCCATAGGGAGATTTGAGGTGCTATGGGGAGATTTGGGGTGCTATGGGGAGATTTGGGGTGCTATAGGGAGATCTGGGGTTCTATAGGGAACATTGGGGTCCCATAGGGAGATTTGAGGTGCTATAGGGAAAATTGGGGTCCCATAGGGAGATACGGGGTGCTATAGGGAGATATGGGGTCCCATAGGGAGATTTGAGGTGCTATAGGGAAAGATGGGGTGCTATAGGGAGATATGGGGTGCTATAGGGAAGGTTGGGGCTCTATAGGGAAAGTTAGGGGTCCCATAGGGAGATTTGAGGTGCTATGGGGAGATTTGGGGTGCTATGGGGAGATTTGGGGTGCTATAGGGAGATCTGGGGTTCTATAGGGAACATTGGGGTCCCATAGGGAGATTTGAGGTGCTATAGGGAAAATTGGGGTCCCATAGGGAGATACGGGGTGCTATAGGGAGATATGGGGTCCCATAGGGAGATTTGAGGTGCTATAGGGAAAATTGGGGTCCCATAGGGAGATATGGGGTGCTATAGAGAGATATGGGGTCGCATAGGGAGATATGGGGTGCTATAGGGAAAGTTGGGGTTCTATGGGGAGATTGGGGGTCCCATAGGGAGATCTGGGGTTCTATAGGGAACATTGGGGTCCCATAGGGAGATTTGAGGTGCTATGGGGAGATTTGGGGTGCTATAGGGAGCTATGGGGTGCTATAGGGAAAATGGGGTCCCAGAGGGAGATTTGAGGTGCTATAGGGAGATATGGGGTGCAATAGGGTGATTTGGGGGTCCCACGGGGCGATTTGGGGTGCTCTAGGGAGTTAGGGGTCGCATAGGGTGACTTAGGGTCTAAAAAGAGGGGCAGCCCCCCCAAAAGGGGGTGAGAGACTGGGGGAGGCTGCTATGGGGAGAAGCGGGGCGCCCCCTTTTTCAAGGGGGAGGAGGGATTTGGGGGGTGAGAATTAGGAGAACCCCCAAAACCTGCCCCATAGAAAGCAGCTATGGGGAGAATCTATGGGGTGCTGCTTCAAGGGAGGGGGAGAAAGTTGGGGGTCGCCGGGATGACTTGGGGTTCCCCCAAAAAAGAGTTAGGGGTCTGAGAGGGAGGTGGCGGAAAGAGGGGGGCAGGAAGCCAAGCGCCCCCAAACCTGCCCCATAGAATGCAGCTATGGGGAGAATGGGGGTGCCGCTTCAGGTGTGGGGCAGTGAGGCACTTGGGGGTCGCCGGAATGACCCCCAAAAAAGAGGGAGGAGTTTGGAAGGGGGTGACAGAAAGAGGGGGGCCAGGAAGGGGAAACCCCCAATTCTGCCCCACCGAAAGAATCTATGGGGTGCTGCTTCGAGGGAGGGGCAGTGGGAAACTTGGGGGTCACTGGCATGAATCAGTGGGTCCCCCAAAAAGAGTTAGGGGTCTGAGAGGGGGGGTGATAGAAAGAGGGGGGCCAGGAAGGGGAAACCCCCAATTCTGCCCCACAGAATGCATCTATGGGGTGCTGCTTGGAGGGAGGGGGCAGCCAGACACTTGGGGGTCGCCGGAATCCATGGGGCGCCCCCCAAAAGGAGGGCGGAGTCTGCAAAGGGGGGTCAGCAAGCCCGGCCCCCCAAAACCAGCCCTGGGAAGCCCCTGCCCCCAAACCTGCCCCATAGAAAGCATCTAGGGGCAGAATCCGGGTCCTACTTAGGGGGAGGAACTTGGGGGTCGCCGGAATGTATGGGGAGGACCCCCCGAAAGAGTTAGGGGTCTGGAAGGGGGGGGTGGCGGAAAGAGGGGGGCAGGAAGCCGAGCGCCCCCCAAACCAGCCCCATAGAAAGCATCTAGGGGCAGAATCGGGCTGCCGCTTCAGGTGTGGGGCAGTCAGGCACTTGGGGGTCGCCGGGACGACCCCCCGAAAGAGGGCGGGGTCTGCGAAGGGGGTCCGCAAGCCCCCAACCCCCAACCCAGCCCCATAGCAAGCCGCAGAGCTATGGGGGCGCCGTCTCAGAAGTGGGGCGGGGATTTGGGGGGCCGGCGGGGTGTGGGGCGGGGAAAAGTGGGGCGGGAAAGGTGGGGCGGGCCTGACCTGCGTCTCTTCCTCTCCTCCTTTCCCTCCTTCTTCCTTCTCCTCTCCTCCTTTTCCTCCTTCCTCCTCTCCCCCCTCGGAGCTTGGGGGGCTGGGGGTCTCCTTCATGGTTGGGGGGCTGGCTTGGGGGTCGGAGGGACGCGGCCTGCGCCTGGAGCGCGCCGCCGCCGAGGGAGGGCCGGGGCGCATGCGCGGCGGCGGGAGCGCGCAAAGGAGGGAGGAAAGAAAGAAGGGGAAAAAGGAGAAAAAGGAGAGAGAGAGAGGGAGAAAGCGCGACCCATAGATCGGGCGGGGAAGCGGCCCTAGATGGACTTGGGGGGCTGCTGGAGGACCCATAGAATTCCCCCTAGATGAGCCGTAGAAGCCCCCTAGATGAGCCCTAGATGAGGCTTGGAAGGCCCCCTAAGTGACCCATAGATCGGGCGGGGAAGCGGCCCTAGATGGACTTGGGGGGCTGCTGGAGGACCCATAGGAGGCCCCGTCGAGACCCCTAGAAGCCCCATAGATGAGCCCTAGATGAGGCTTGGAAGGCCCCCTAAGTGACCCATAGATCGGGCGGGGAAGCGGCCCTAGATGGACTTGGGGGGCTGCTGGAGGACCCATAGAATTCCCCCTAGATGAGCCGTAGAAGCCCCCTAGATGAGCCCTAGATGAGGCTTGGAAGGCCCCCTAAGTGACCCAGAGATCGGGCGGGGAAGCGGACTTGGGGGGCTGCTGGAGGACCCATAGGAGGCCCCGTCGAGACCCCTAGAGGTGGCCCTACAGGACCCCTAGAAGCCCCATAGATAAGCCCTAGATGAGGCTTGGAAGCCCCCCTAAGTGACCCATAGATCGGGCGGGGAAGCGGCCCTAGATGGACTTGGGGGGCTGCTGGAGGACCCATAGAAGGCCCCATCGAGACCCCTAGAAGCCCCCTAGATCAGCCCTAGATGAGGCTTGGAAGCCCCCCTAAATGACCCATAGATCGGGCGGGGAAGCGGCCCTAGATGGACTTGGGGGGCTGCTGGAGGACCCATAGAATTCCCCCTAGATGAGCCGTAGAAGCCCCATAGATGAGCCCTAGATGAGGCTTGGAAGGCCCCCTAAGTGACCCATAGATCGGGCGGGGAAGCGGACTTGGGGGGCTGCTGGAGGACCCATAGAAGGCCCCGTCGAGACCCCTAGAGGTGGCCCTACAGGACCCATAGAAGCCCCATAGATGAGCCCTAGATGAGGCTTGGAAGTCCCCCTAAGTGACCCATAGATCGGGCGGGGAAGCGGCCCTAGATGGACTTGGGGGGCTGCTGGAGGACCCATAGAAGGCCCCATAGAGACGCCTAGAGGTGGCCCTACAGGACCCATAGAAGCCCCATAGATGAGCCCTAGATGAGGCTTGGAAGCCCCCCTAAGTGACCCATAGATAGGGCAGGGAAGCGGCCCTAGATGGACTTGGGGGGCTGCTGGAGGACCCATAGAAGGCCCCGTCGAGACCCCTAGAAGCCCCATAGATGAGCCCTAGATGAGGCTTGGAAGGCCCCCTAAGTGACCCATAGATCGGGCGGAGAAGCGGACTTGGGGGGCTGCTGGAGGACCCATAGAAGGCCCCGTCGAGACCCCTAGAGGTGGCCCTACAGGACCCATAGAAGCCCCATAGATGAGCCCTAGATGAGGCTTGGAAGCCCCCCTAAGTGACCCATAGATCGGGCGGGGAAGCGGCCCTAGATGGACTTGGGGGGCTGCTGGAGGACCCATAGGAGGCCCCGTCCAGACCCCTAGAAGCCCCATAGATGAGCCCTAGATGAGGCTTGGAAGGCCCCCTAAGTGACCCATAGATCGGGCGGAGAAGCGGACTTGGGGGGCTGCTGGAGGACCCATAGAAGGCCCCGTCGAGACCCCTAGAGGTGGCCCTACAGGACCCATAGAAGCCCCATAGATGAGCCCTAGATGACCCATAGAAGTCCCTCTAGATCGGGCGGGGAAGCGGCCCTAGATGGACTTGGGGGGCTGCTGGAGGACCCATAGAAAGCCCCGTCGAGACGCCTAGAGGTGGCCCTACAGGACCCATAGAAGCCCCCTAGATGAGCCCTAGGTGACCCATAGAAGTCCCTCTAGATCGGGCGGGGAAGCTGCCCTAGATAGGCGCTGGGGGACCCATAGGACTCCCCCTAGATGGACTTTGGGGTGCTGCTGGAGGACCCATAGATGACTGCCCTAGGTGGTCCTATGGGTCCTGCTGGAGGACCCATAGAAGTCCCCCTAGATGAGGCTTGGAAGCTGCCCTAGATGGACCTTTGGGGTCCTGCTGGGTGACCCATAGAAGTCCCCCTAGAGGACCCATAGAAGTCAACCGAGAGGACCTATAGAAGCTGCCCTAGATGACCCATAGAAGCTCCCGAGATGAGCCATGGAAGCCCCATAGAACTGCCCCTAGATGGACCCATAGAAATCCCCATAGATCAGCCCTGGAAGCTGCCCTAGATGGACTTTGGGGTCCTGCTGGAGGACCCATAGAACTCCCCCTAGATGCCCCATAGAAGCCCCCCTAAATGAGCCTTGGAAGCTGCCCTAGATGACCCATAGAAGCTCCCTAGATGAGCCATGGAAGCCCCATAGAACTGCCCCTAGATGACCCATAGAAATCCCCATAGATGAGCCTTGAAACCTGCCCTAGATGACCCATAGAAGCCCCATAGATCAGCCCTGGAAGCCCCCTAGATGGACTTTGGGGTGCTGCTGGAGGACCCATAGAAGTCCCCCTAGATGACCCATAGAAATCCCCATAGATCAGCCCTGGAAGCTGCCCTAGATGGACTTTGGGGTCCTGCTGGAGGACCCATAGAAGGCCCACCTAGATGAGGCTTAGAAGCTGCCCTAGATGTCCCCTAGAAGCCCCATAGAACTCCCCCGAGATGAGCCATAGAAATCCCCATAGATCAGCCTTGAAACCTGCCCTAGATGACCTATAGATGAGCCTTGAAACCTGCCCTAGATGGACATTGAGGTGCTGCAGGAGGACCCATAGAATTCCCCCTAGATGGACCTTGGGGTGCTGCTGAAGGACCCATAGAATTCCCCCTAGATGGACCTTGGGGTGCTGCTGGAGGACCCATAGAAGTCCCCCTAGATGAGGCTTGGAAGCTGCCCTAGATGACCCATAGATGAGCCTTGGAAGCCCCCCTAGATGAGCCCTAGATGACCCATAGAAGGCCCCCTAGATGAGCCTTGGAAGCTGCCCTAGATGGACCTTTGGGGTCCTGCTGGGTGACCCATAGAAGTCCCCCTAGAGGACCCATAGAAGTCAACCGAGAGGACCTATAGAAGCTGCCCTAGATGACCCATAGAAGCTCCCGAGATGAGCCATGGAAGCCCCATAGAACTGCCCCTAGATGGACCCATAGAAATCCCCATAGATCAGCCCTGGAAGCTGCCCTAGATGGACTTTGGGGTCCTGCTGGAGGACCCATAGAACTCCCCCTAGATGCCCCATAGAAGCCCCCCTAAATGAGCCTTGGAAGCTGCCCTAGATGACCCATAGAAGCTCCCTAGATGAGCCATGGAAGCCCCATAGAACTGCCCCTAGATGACCCATAGAAATCCCCATAGATGAGCCTTGAAACCTGCCCTAGATGACCCATAGAAGCCCCATAGATCAGCCCTGGAAGCCCCCTAGATGGACTTTGGGGTGCTGCTGGAGGACCCATAGAAGTCCCCCTAGATGACCCATAGAAATCCCCATAGATCAGCCCTGGAAGCTGCCCTAGATGGACTTTGGGGTCCTGCTGGAGGACCCATAGAAGGCCCACCTAGATGAGGCTTAGAAGCTGCCCTAGATGTCCCCTAGAAGCCCCATAGAACTCCCCCGAGATGAGCCATAGAAATCCCCATAGATCAGCCTTGAAACCTGCCCTAGATGACCTATAGATGAGCCTTGAAACCTGCCCTAGATGGACATTGAGGTGCTGCAGGAGGACCCATAGAATTCCCCCTAGATGGACCTTGGGGTGCTGCTGGAGGACCCATAGAAGTCCCCCTAGATGAGGCTTGGACGCTGCCCTAGATGACCCATAGATGAGCCTTGGAAGCCCCCCTAGATGAGCCCTAGATGACCCATAGAAGGCCCCCTAGATGAGCCTTGGAAGCTGCCCTAGATGGACCTTTGGGGTCCTGCTGGGTGACCCATAGAAGTCCCCCTAGAGGACCCATAGAAGTCAACCGAGAGGACCTATAGAAGCTGCCCTAGATGACCCATAGAAGCTCCCGAGATGAGCCATGGAAGCCCCATAGAACTGCCCCTAGATGGACCCATAGAAATCCCCATAGATCAGCCCTGGAAGCTGCCCTAGATGGACTTTGGGGTCCTGCTGGAGGACCCATAGAACTCCCCCTAGATGCCCCATAGAAGCCCCCCTAAATGAGCCTTGGAAGCTGCCCTAGATGACCCATAGAAGCTCCCTAGATGAGCCATGGAAGCCCCATAGAACTGCCCCTAGATGACCCATAGAAATCCCCATAGATGAGCCTTGAAACCTGCCCTAGATGACCCATAGAAGCCCCATAGATCAGCCCTGGAAGCCCCCTAGATGGACTTTGGGGTGCTGCTGGAGGACCCATAGAAGTCCCCCTAGATGACCCATAGAAATCCCCATAGATCAGCCCTGGAAGCTGCCCTAGATGGACTTTGGGGTCCTGCTGGAGGACCCATAGAAGGCCCACCTAGATGAGGCTTAGAAGCTGCCCTAGATGTCCCCTAGAAGCCCCATAGAACTCCCCCGAGATGAGCCATAGAAATCCCCATAGATCAGCCTTGAAACCTGCCCTAGATGACCTATAGATGAGCCTTGAAACCTGCCCTAGATGGACATTGAGGTGCTGCAGGAGGACCCATAGAATTCCCCCTAGATGGACCTTGGGGTGCTGCTGAAGGACCCATAGAATTCCCCCTAGATGGACCTTGGGGTGCTGCTGGAGGACCCATAGAAGTCCCCCTAGATGAGGCTTGGACGCTGCCCTAGATGACCCATAGATGAGCCTTGGAAGCTGCCCTAGATGACCCATAGAAGCCCCCCTAGATGAGCCTTGGGGTCCTGCTAGATGACCCATAGAAGGCCCCATAGATGAGGCTTGGAAGCTGCCCTAGATGACCCATAGAAGCCCCATAGATCAGCCCTGGAAGCTGCCCTAGATGGACTTTGGGGTCCTGCTGGAGGACCCATAGAAGTCCCCCTAGATGAGCCTTGGACGCTGCCCTAGATGACCCATAGAAGGCCCCCTAGATGAGCCTTAGAAGCTGCCCTAGATGACCCATAGAAGCCCCATAGATCAGCCCTGAAAGCCCCCTAGATGGACTTTGGGGTGCTGCTGGAGGACCCATAGAAGTCCCCCGAGATGACCCATAGAAATCCCCCTAGATCAGCCTAGGAAACTGCCCTAGATGGTCGTATGGGTCCTGCTGGAGGACCCATAGAAGTCCCCCTAGATGAGGCTTAGAAGCTGCCCTAGATGACCCATAGAAGTCCCCCTAGATGGACTTTGGGGTCCTGCTGGATAACCCATAGATGAGCCCTAGATGAGGCTTGGAAGCTGCCCTAGATGACCCATAGAAATCCCTATAGATCGGATGTGGAAGCTGCCCTAGATGGACCTTTGGGGTCCTGCTGGGTGACCCATAGAAGTCCCCCTAGAGGACCCATAGAAGTCAACCGAGAGGACCTATAGAAGCTGCCCTAGATGACCCATAGAAGCTCCCTAGATGAGCCATGGAAGCCCCATAGAACTGCCCCTAGATGACCCATAGAAATCCCCATAGATCAGCCCTGGAAGCTGCCCTAGATGGACTTTGGGGTCCTGCTGGAGGACCCATAGAATTCCCCCTAGATGGACCTTGGAAGCCCCCTAGATGAGCTTTGGAAGCTGCCCTAGATGACCCATAGAACTCCCCCGAGATGAGCCATAGAAGCCCCATAGATCAGCCCTGGAAGCTGCCCTAGATGGACTTTGGGGTCCTGCTAGATGACCCATAGAAGGCCCCATAGATGAGGCTTGGAAGCTGCCCTAGATGACCCATAGAAGCCCCATAGATCAGCCCTGGAAGCTGCCCTAGATGGACTTTGGGGTCCTGCTGGAGGACCCATAGAAGTCCCCCTAGATGAGGCTTAGAAGCTGCCCTAGATGACCCATAGAAGTCCCCCTAGATGGACTTTGGGGTCCTGCTGGATAACCCATAGAAGGCCCCCTAGATGAGGCTTGGAAGCTGCCCTAGATGACCCATAGAAGCCCCATAGATCAGCCCTGGAAGCCCCCTAGATGGACTTTGGGGTGCTGCTGGAGGACCCATAGAAGTCCCCCTAGATGACCCATAGAAATCCCCCTAGATCAGCCTAGGAAACTGCCCTAGATGGTCATATGGGTCCTGCTGGAGGACCCATAGAAGTCCCCCTAGATGAGGCTTAGAAGCTGCCCTAGATGACCCATAGAAGTCCCCCTAGATGGACTTTGGGGTCCTGCTGGATAACCCATAGAAGGCCCCCTAGATGAGGCTTGGAAGCTGCCCTAGATGACCCATAGATGAGCCTTGGAAGCCCCCTGAGAGGACCCATAGAAATCCCCCTAGATGACCCATAGAAGGCCCCCTAGATCACCCTTAGAAGCCCCCCAAGATGACCCATAGATGTGCCTTGGAAGCCACCCTAGAGGACCCATAAAAGTCCCCCTAGATGACCCATAGAATTCCCCCTAGATGAGCCTTGGAAGCTGCCCTAGATGACCCATTGAAGTCCCCCTAGATGAGCCTTGGGGTCCTGCTGGATGACCCATAGAAGGCTCCCAAATGGACAATCCGTGGGGTGGGGTGGATGACCCACGGCTCCCCCCAGCTCTAGGCTTCTCCAACCTGAATGCCAGAAAGTGTGGGGCAGAGGGAGGCGCTCTGCACGCGCTCAGGGGACCCGAGGCCAAAGCTCGGACCCCTAACTCTGACCCCCAACCCTGAGGCCTAAGCTCTGACCCCTAACCAACCCCTAAGCCTGACCTCCAACCCTAACACAAACCCCTGACCCCTAACCCCCAACTCTAAGGCCTGACCCCTAACAAACCCCTGACCCCCAATGCCTGACCCCTAACCCCCAACTCTAAGGCCTGACCCCTAACAAACCCCTGAGCCCCAATGCCTGACCCCTAACCCCCAACTCTAAGGCCTGACCCCTAACAAACCCCTGACCCCCAATGCCTGACCCCTAACCCCCAAGGCCTGACCCCTAACAAACCCCTGACCCCTAATTCCTGACCCCTAACCCCCAACTCTAAGGCCTGACCCCTAACAAACCCCTGAGCCCCAATCCCTGACCCCTAACCCCCAACTCTAAGGCCTGACCCCTAACAAACCCCTGACCCCCAATGCCTGACCCCTAACCCCCAACTCTAAGGCCTGACCCCTAACAAACCCCTGACCCCTAATTCCTGACCCCTAACCCCCAACTCTAAGGCCTGACCCCTAACAAACCCCTGACCCCTAATTCCTGACCCCTAACCCCCAACTCTAAGGCCTGACCCCTAACAAACCCCTGACCCCCAATGCCTGACCCCTAACCCCCAACTCTAAGGCCTGACCCCTAACAAACCCCTGACCCCTAATTCCTGACCCCTAACCCCCAACTCTAAGGCCTGACCCCTAACAAACCCCTGACCCCTAATTCCTGACCCCTAACCCCCAACTCTAAGGCCTGACCCCTAACAAACCCCTGACCCCCAATCCCTGACCCCTAACCCCCAAGTCTAAGGCCTGACCCCTAACAAACCCCTGAGCCCAATGCCTGACCCCTAACCCCCAACTCTAAGGCCTGACCCCTAACAAACCCCTGACCCCCAATGCCTGACCCCTAACCCCCAAGGCCTGACCCCTAACAAACCCCTGACCCCTAATTCCTGACCCCTAACCCCCAACTCTAAGGCCTGACCCCTAACAAACCCCTGACCCCTAATTCCTGACCCCTAACCCCCAACTCTAAGGCCTGACCCCTAACAAACCCCTGACCCCCAATGCCTGACCCCTAACCCCCAACTCTAAGGCCTGACCCCTAACAAACCCCTGACCCCTAATTCCTGACCCCTAACCCCCAACTCTAAGGCCTGACCCCTAACAAACCCCTGACCCCTAATTCCTGACCCCTAACCCCCAACTCTAAGGCCTGACCCCTAACAAACCCCTGACCCCTAATTCCTGACCCCTAACCCCCAACTCTAAGGCCTGACCCCTAACAAACCCCTGACCCCCAATCCCTGACCCCTAACCCCCAAGTCTAAGGCCTGACCCCTAACAAACCCCTGACCCCCAATCCCTGACCCCTAACCCCCAACTCTAAGGCCTGACCCCTAACAAACCCCTGAGCCCCAATCCCTGACCCCTAACCCCCAACTCTAAGGCCTGACCCCTAACAAACCCCTGACCCCCAATCCCTGACCCCTAACCCCCAAGTCTAAGGCCTGACCCCTAACAAACCCCTGACCCCCAATCCCTGACCCCTAACCCCCAAGTCTAAGGCCTGACCCCTAACAAACCCCTGACCCCAATGCCTGACCCCTAACCCCCAACTCTAAGGCCTGACCCCTAACACACACCCCTAACCCCTTATGCCTGACCTCTAACCCCCAAGTGTAAGGCCTGACCTCTAACCTGGACACAAACCCCTAACGCCTGACCTCTAACCCCCAACCCACCTCTAAGGCCTGACCTCTAACTCTAACCCCTAACCCTAAGGCCTGACCTCTAACCCTAAGATAAACCCCTATCGCCTGACCCCTAACCCCTGACCTCTACCTCTAACCCCCACAAACCCCTAACGCCTGACCTCTAACCCCCAACCTACCCCTAACGCCTGACCTCTAACCCTTAACCCCAACCCACCTCTAAGGCCTGACCCCTAACGCCTGACCTCTAACCCTTAACCCCAACCCACCTCTAAGGCCTGACCCCTAACCCCTAACGCCTGACCTCTAACCCCCGACCCACCTCTAAGGCCTGACCCCTAACGCCTGACCTCTAACCCTTAACCCCAACCCACCTCTAAGGCCTGACCCCTAACCCCTAACGCCTGACCTCTAACCCCCAACCCACCTCTAAGGCCTGACCTCTAACCCTAACCCCTAACGCCTGACCTCTAACCCCCAACCCACCTCTAAGGCCTGACCCCTAACGCCTGACCTCTAACCCCCAACCCACCCCTAAGGCCTGACCTCTAACCCCAACCCTAAACCCCTAATGCCTAACCCCGAACCGCTGACCTCTAACCCCCAACCCACCTCTAAGGCCTGACCTCTAACGCCTGACCTCTAACCCTTAACCCCAACCCACCTCTAAGGCCTGACCCCTAACCCCTAACGCCTGACCTCTAACCCCCAACCCACCTCTAAGGCCTGACCCCTAACGCCTGACCTCTAACCCTTAACCCTTGCCTCTACCTCTAACCCCCAACCCACCTCTAACGCCTGACCTCTAACCCTAACCCCTAAGGCCTGACCTCTAACCCTCAACCCTAACCGCTGACCTCTAACCCCCGACCCACCTCTAAGGCCTGACCTCTAACCCTAACACAAACCCCTAATGCCTAACCCCGAACCGCTGACCTCTAACCCCCAACCCACCTCTAACGCCTGACCTCTAACCCTAACCCCTAAGGCCTGACCTCTAACCCTCAACCCTAACCGCTGACCTCTAACCCCCGACCCACCTCTAAGGCCTGACCTGTAACCCTAAGATAAACCCCTATCGCCTGACCCCTAACCGCTGACCTCTAACCCCCAACCCACCTCTAAGGCCTGACCTCTAACCCCAACCCAAACCCCTAATGCCTAACCCCGAACCGCTGACCTCTAACCCCCAACCCACCTCTAACTCCTGACCTCTACCTCTAACCCTCAACCCTAACCTCTAACCCCGAACCCTAAGGCCTGACCTCTAACCCTAAGATAAACCCCTGTCGCCTGACCCCTAACCCCTAACCTCTAACCCCCAACCCACCTCTAAGGCCTGACCTCTAACCCTAACACAAACCCCTAACGCCTGACCTCTAACCCTTAACCCTTGCCTCTACCTCTAACCCCCAACCCACCTCTAAGGCCTGACCTCTAACCCTAACCCCTAAGGCCTGACCTCTAACCCTCAACCCTAACCTCTAACCCCGAACCCTAAGGCCTGACCTCTAACCCTAAGATAAACCCCTGTCGCCTGACCCCTAACCCCTAACCCCCAACCCACCTCTAAGGCCTGACCTCTAACCCTAACACAAACCCCTAAGGCCTGACCTCTAACCCTAAGATAAACCCCTATCGCCTGACCCCTAACCGCTGACCTCTAACCCCCAACCCACCTCTAAGGCCTGACCTCTAACCCCAACCCAAACCCCTATCGCCTGACCCCTAACCGCTGACCTCTAACCCCCAACCCACCTCTAAGGCCTGACCTCTAACCCTAACACAAACCCCTAAGGCCTGACCTCTAACCCTTAACCCTTGCCTCTACCTCTAACCCCCAACCCACCTCTAAGGCCTGACCCCTAACGCCTGACCTCTAACCCCCAACCCACCTCTAAGGCCTGACCTCTAACCCTAACGCCTGACCTCTAACCCCCAACCCACCTCTAAGGCCTGACCTCTAACCCGGACACAAACCCCTAACGCCTGACCTCTAACCCTTAACCCTTGCCTCTACCTCTAACCCCCAACCCACCTCTAAGGCCTGACCCCTAACGCCTGACCTCTAACCCCCAACCCACCTCTAAGGCCTGACCTCTAACCCTAACGCCTGACCTCTAACCCCCAACCCACCTCTAAGGCCTGACCTCTAACCCGGACACAAACCCCTAACGCCTGACCTCTAACCCTTAACCCTTGCCTCTACCTCTAACCCCCAACCCACCTCTAAGGCCTGACCTCTAACCCCAACCCAAACCCCTAATGCCTAACCCCGAACCGCTGACCTCTAACCCCCAACCCACCTCTAAGGCCTGACCTCTAACTCTAACCCCCAACCCACCTCTAACACCTGACCTCTAACCCTAACCCAAACCCCTAACGCCTGACCTCTAACCCTTAACCCTTGCCTCTACCTCTAACCCCCAACCCACCTCTAAGGCCTGACCTCTAACCCTAACCCCTAAGGCCTGACCTCTAACCCTCAACCCTAACCTCTAACCCCGAACCCTAAGGCCTGACCTCTAACCCTCAGATAAACCCCTGTCGCCTGACCCCTAACCCCCAACCCACCCCTAAGGCCTGACCTCTAACCCGAAACGGGCGCTTCTCTCGCATTTCATTTCTCATTTTTGGGGGCGATTTCTGGATTTTGGGCCCTGAAACGGTCGGCGAATTTCCCAATAATCCCGATAATCCATCTATAATCGATCGGGAATCGATGGAGGTCAATAGAATCGATGGGTGGGGATCAATAGAGGGGGGGCAGAAAGCAACGTGTCTATCTAGATATCCCTATTTTATTGTATTTATTTTATTTTATTGTATTTATTTATTTCATTTCATTTCTTTTATTTATTTCATTTCATTTCTTTTATTTATTTCATTTCATTTCTTTTATTTATTTTATTTTATTTCTTTTATTTTATTTATTTTATTTATTTTATTTCATTTCATTTCTTTTATTCATTTCATTTCTTTTCATTTCATTTCTTTTATTTATTTCATTTCATTTCATTTATTTTATTTTATTTATTTTATTTTATTTATTTTATTCTATTTATTTTATTCTGTTTATTTTGTTTTGTTTTATTCTATTTATTTTATTTTTTTATTTTATTTATTTCATTTATTTCATTTTATTTATTTTATTTTATTTTATTTATTTTATTCTTTTTATTTTATTTATTTATTTTTATTTTTATTCTATTTATTTTATTTATTTTATTTTATTTTTTTATTTTATTTTATTTTATTTTCGGACGATTCATCAGTGTATATCTAAGTCTATATCTATCTGAGGTCAGGGAGGCCCCGCCCCTTTTGCCATATAAGGAGCGGAGAGGCGGGAAAGGGCAAGGAGGCCCCGCCCCCTTTTGCCTTATAAGGAGCGGAGAGGCGGGAAAGGGCAGCGAGGCCCCGCCCCCTTTTGCCTTATAAGGAGGCGGGAAAGGGCAAGGAGGCCCCGCCCCTTTGGCCTTATTAGGAGCGGGAAAGGGCAGGCCTCGACCTTTTTTTGCCTTCTGAGGAGCGAAGCCACGCCCCTTTTGCCTTAAAAGGGCGTGGTGGGCGTGGTTTGAGGAGGAGGAGAGGCATTCGCGCCCGCCCTTCGCGCCTTAAAAGGAGAGGGGGGCGTGGCTTGCGGGAAAGGCGCCGCCCCCTCAGGAGAAGCGGGTGGGGGGAGGTCGGAGCCGAGAGGAGCGGCGTGACGTCACGGGGAGGGCGTGGCCCGACGGGAGGAAGGGGCGGGGCCTCAGGAAGCGCTTCCGGTCAGAGGGCGGAGGCGCTGCGCGGTGAGTTTGGGGGTGAAGAAGGGGGACGAGAGGGAGGGAAGGGAGCCATAGAGACGGGAGGCCCGGAGTCCTGGAAGGGTCGGGCCCAGAAGGGAAGGCCCGAGGGCCTGGCCAGGGGGGAATGGGGGGTCATAGAGAGGGAAGGGGCCTCTCTAGGACATCCAGGCGGTTCGGAGGGGAGCATAGAGAGGGAAGGGTCCTCTCTAGGTCCTCCCGGCCTTGCTGAGGGGAGCATAGAGAGGGAAGGGGCCTCTCTAGGTCCTCCCGGCCTTGCTGAGGGGAGCATAGAGAGGGAAGGGGCCTCTCTAGGTCCTCCCGGCCTTGCTGAGGGGAGCATAGAGAGGGAAGGCGTCCCTCTAGGACATCCAGGCGGTTCGGAGGGGGCCATAGGGACGGGAGGCCTGGAGTCCTAGAAGGGAAGGCCCGAGGGCCTGGGAAGGGGGGGAGCATAGAGAGGGAAGGGGCCTCTCTAGGTCCTCCAGGCGCATATTATGGGATCATAGAGAGGGAAGGGGCCCCTCCGGGTCATCCAGCCTGACCCCCTTGCAAGGGACCATAGAGAGGAAAGGAACCCCTTGGGGACCCTAGATAGGGAAGGGGCCTCTCTAGGTCCTCCAGGCGGTTCGGAGGGGATAATAGAGACGGGAGGCCTAGAAGGGTCGGGGCCCAGACGGGAAGGGCCGGGGAAGGGGGATCATAGAGACGGAAGGGGCCTCTCTAGGTCCTCCAGGCCTTTCTTAGGGGATCATAGAGAGGGAAGGGAGCCCTCCAGGTCATCTAGCCTGACCCCATTGCAAGGGACCATAGAGAGGGAAGGAACCCCTTGGGGATAGGGAAGGGGCCTCTCTAGGTCCTCCAGGCGGTTCGGAGGGGACCATAGGGACGGGAGGCCTGGATTCCTAGAAGGGAAGGCCCGAGGGCCTGGGAAGGGGGGGAGCATAGAGAGGGAAGGGGCCTCTCTAGGTCCTCCAGGCGCGTATTATGGGATAATGGAGAGGGAAGGGATCCCTCCGGGTCATCCAGCCTGACCCCCTGGCCAAGGGTGGGGAGGGGAGCATAGAGGCGGGAGGCCTGGAAGCCTAGAAGGGTCGGGGCCAGAAGGGAAGGCCCGAGGGCCTGGCGAAGGGTGAATGGGGGGGTCATAGAGAGGGAAGGGGCCTCTCTAGGTCCTCCTGGCGGCTCTGAGGGGAGCATAGAGAGGGAAGGGAGCCCTCCGGGTCATCCAGCCTGACCCCCTTGCAAGGGACCATAGAGAGGGAAGGGGGCCTCTCTGGGTCCTCCAGGCGCTTCTCATGGGATCATGGAGAGGGAAGGGACCACTCCGGGTCATCCAGCCTGACCCCCGGGTAAGGGGCTCATTGGGGAGCATAGAGAGGAAAGGGACCTCTCTAGGACACCCAGGGGGTTATTAGGGCATCATAGAGAAGGAAGGGACCTCTCTAGGACATCCAGGTGGTTATAAGGGGGCAATCGAGGCGGGAGGGACCTCTCCGGGTCATCCAGCCTGACCCCCTGGCGAAGGGTTATGGGGGGATCATAGTGACGGAAGGCACAGAATCCTAGAAGGGAAGCCCCCAGGGTCATCCAGCCTGATCCCTGTGTAATGGGTTAAGGGGAACATAGAGAGGGAAGGGGCCTCTCTAGGCCCTCCAGGCAATTATGAGGGGATCATAGAGAGGAAAGGGAGCCCTCCGGGTCATCCAGCCTCACCCCCTTGCAAGAGACCATAGAGACAGAAGGCCCAGAATCCTAGAAGGCTCCAGCCAGAAGGGATCCCTCCGGGTCATCCAGCCTGACCCCCTGGCCAAGGGAATATTGGAGGACCATAGACACGGGGAGGTACAGGATCCTAGAAGGGAACCCCCCTCATCCAGTCAGACCCACTTGCAAGGGACCATAGAGAGGGAAGGGGGCCTCTCTAGCTCCTCCAGGCGGTTGTTAGGGGACCATAGAGAGGGAAGGGACCCCTCCAGGTCTTCCAGCCTGACCCCCTTGCAAGGGGCTATGAGGGAAGCATAGAGAGGAAAGGGGCCTCTCTAGGTCCTCCAGGCGGGTGTGAGGGGATCATAGAGAGGGAAGGGAGCCCTCGGGGTCATCCAGCCTGACCCCCTTGCAAGGGAATATTGGAGGGCCATAGACACGGGAAGCACAGAATCCTAGAGGGTCATGCAGCCTGACCCCCCCTGGCAAGGGAATATTAGGGGATCATAGAGTGGGAAGGGGCCTCTCTAGGTCCTCCAGGCGCGTATTATGGGATCATAGAGAGGGAAGGGACTCCTCCGGGTCATCCAGCCTGACCCCCTGGCGAAGGGTGAGGAGGGGAGCATAGAGACGGGAGGCCTGGAGTCCTAGAAGGGTCGGGCCAGGAGGGAATTGCTGAGGGTCTGGCAAGGGGTTGTGAGGGGGTCATAGAGAGGGAAGGGGCCTCTCTAGGTCCTCCAGGCAGGTGTGAGGGGATCATAGAGAGAAAAGGGAACCCTCCAGGTCATCCAGCCTGACCCCCTTGCAAGAGACCATAGAGAGGGAAGGGTCGAGCCAGAAGGGAAGCCTCAGGGTCATCCAGCCGGACCCCCTTGGAAGGGAATATTAGAGGACCATGGACACGGCAGGTACAGAATCCTAGAAGGACCGAGCCAGAAGGGAAGCCCCGAGGGTCTGGGGATCATAGAGAGAGAAGGGACTTCTCCAGGGGACCATAGAGAGGGAAGGGACCCCTCCAGGACATCCAGCCTGACCCGCTTGCAAGGGGATAATTGGGGATCATAGAGATGGAAGGCACAGAATCCTAGAAGGCTTGAGCCAGAAGGGACCCCTCTAGGTCATCCAGCCTGACCCCCTTGCAAGACCATAGAGAGGGAAGGGACCCCTTCAGGTCATCCAGCCTGACCCCCTTGGAAGGGAATATTAAGAGGACCATGGACACGGGAGGCACAGAATCCTAGAAGGGCCGAGCCAGAAGGGACCCTTCAGGTCATCCAGCCTGACCCCCTCGCAAGACACCATAGAGAGGAAAGGGACCCCTCCAGGTCATCCAGCACGTTATGAGGGGATCATAGAGAGGGAAGGTCCAGATTCCTAGAAGGCTCGAGCCAGAAGGGACCCCTCCGGGTCATCCAGCCTGACCCCCTCACAAGACACCATAGAGAGGTACCATAGGGAGGAGGGGAGGGACCATAGAGAGGGAAGGGACCCCTAATAGGGCACCATAGAGAGGGAAGGCTCAGAATCCTAGAAGGTTCGAGCCAGACGTTAACCCTCCAGGTCATCCAGCCTGACCCCCTGGCAAGGGATCATAGAGAGGGAAGGAACCCCTGGCGAGGGATCATAGAGAGGGAAGGGACCTCTCTAGGTCCTCCAAGGCGGTTCTGAGGGGATCATAGAGAGGGAAGGAACCCCTGGCGAGGGATCATAGAGAGGGAAGGGACCTCTCTAGGTCCTCCAAGGCGGTTCTGAGGGGAGCATAGAGAGGGAAGGAACCCCTGGCGAGGGATCATAGAGAGGGAAGGGACCTCTCTAGGTCCTCCAAGGCGGTTCTGAGGGGAGCATAGAGAGGGAAGGGAGCCCTCCAGGTCATCCAGCCTGACCCCGAAACTATTACTCCCTTCCAGGGCGCCGCTTCCCCCCACAATTCACCCCATGGCGGCGGCCGGATCCCTTTTAGTAGTAGTAGTAGTAGTAGTAGTAGTAGTAGTAGTAATTGTACTAGTAATAGTAGTAATAATAGTAGTAGTAATGATGATGATGATGATAGTAATAGTAATGTAGTAGTAGTAGTAGTAATAATAATAATAATAATAATAATAATAATAATAATAATAATAATCGTAGTACTAGTACTAGTAATAATGTACCTGACCCCGAAACTATTACTCCCTTCCAGGGCGCCGCTTCCCCCCACAATTCACCCCATGGCGGCGACCGGATCCCTTTTAATAATAGTAGTAGTAGTGGTAGTAGTAGTAGTAGTAGTAATTGTACTAGTAATAGTAGTAATAATAGTAGTAGTAATAATGATTATGATGATAGTAATAGTAATGTAGTAGTAGTAGTAGTAGTAGTAGTAGTAATAATAATAATAATAATAATAATAATAATAATAATAATAATCGTAGTACTAGTAATAGTAATAATGTACCTGACCCCGAAACTATTACTCCCTTCCAGGGCGCCGCTTCCCCCCACAATTCACCCCATGGCGGCGACCGGATCCCTTTTAATAATAGTAGTAGTAGTGGTAGTAGTAGTGGTAGTAATTGTACTAGTAATAGTAGTAGTAATAGTAGTAGTAATGATGATGGTGATGATAGTAATAGTAATGTAGTAGTAGTAGTAGTAGTAGTAGTAGTAGTAGTAGTAGTAATAATAATAATAATAATAATAATAATAATAATCGTAGTACTAGTACTAGTAATAATGTACCTGACCCCGAAACTATTACTCCCTTCCAGGGCGCCGCTTCCCCCCACAATTCACCCCATGGCGGCGACCGGATCCCTTTTAATAATAGTAGTAGTAGTGGTGGTAGTAGTAGTAGTAGTAATTGTACTAGTAATAGTAGTAATAATAGTAGTAGTAATAATGATTATGGTGATAGTAATAGTAATGTAGTAGTAGTAGTAGTAATAATAATAATAATATTAATAATAATAATAATAATAATAATAATAATCGTAGTACTAGTAATAGTAATAATGTACCTGACCCCGAAACTATTACTCCCTTCCAGGGCGCCGCTTCCCCCCACAATTCACCCCATGGCGGCGACCGGATCCCTTTTAGTAGTAGTAGTAGTAGTAGTAGTAGTAGTAGTAGTAATTGTAGTAGTAATAATAGTAATAATAGTAGTAGTAATAATGATAATAATAGTAATGTAGTAATAATGATAATAGTAATAATAATCGTAGTACTAGTAATAGTAATGATGTACCTGACCCCAAAACTATTACTCCCTTCCAGGGCGCCGCTTCCCCCCACAATTCACCCCATGGCGGCGGCCGGATCCCTTTTAGTAGTAGTAGTAGTAGTAGTAGTAGTAGTAGTAGTTGTTGTTGTACTAGTAATAGTAGTAATAATAGTAGTAGTAATGATGATGATGATAGTAATAGTAATGTAGTAGTAGTAGTAGTAGTAGTAGTAGTAGTAGTAGTAGTAGTAATCGTAGTACTAGTAATAGTAATAATGTACCTGACCCCGAAACTATTACTCCCTTCCAGGGCGCCGCTTCCCCCCACAATTCACCCCATGGCGGCGACCGGATCCCTTTTAGTAGTAGTAGTAGTAGTAGTAGTAGTAGTAGTAGTAGTAGTAGTAGTAGTAGTAATTGTACTAGTAATAGCAGTAATAGTAGTAGTAGTAATAATGATAATAATAGTAATGTAGTAATAATGATAATAGTAATAATAATAGTAGTACTAGTAATAGTAATGATGTACCTGACCCCAAAACTATTACTCCCTTCCAGGGCGCCGCTTCCCCCCACAATTCACCCCATGGCGGCGACCGGATCCCTTTTAATAATAATAATAGTAGTAGTAGTAGTAGTAATAGTAATAATTGTACTAGTGATAGTAGTAATAATAGTAGTAATAATCATAATAATAATAATAGTAGTGATGTAATAATAATAATAATAGTAATAATAATCATAGTACTAGTAATAGTAATAATGTACCTGACCCCAAAACTATTACTCCCTTCCAGGGCGCCGCTTCCCCCCACAATTCACCCCATGGCGGCGACCGGATCCCTTTTAATACTAGTGGTAGTAGTAATAGTGGTGGTAGTAGTAATTATAGTAGTAGTAGTAGTAGTAGTAGTAGCAATAATGTGCCTGACCCCGAAACTATTACTCCCTTCCAGGGCGCCGCTTCCCCCCACAATTCACCCCATGGCGGCCTCCAGATCCCTAATAGTAGTAGTAGTAGTAGTAATACAATTCACCCCATGGTGGCAGCCGGATCCCTTTTAGTAGTAGTAGTAGTAGTAGTAGTAGTAGTAATGTACCTGACCCCGAAACTATTACTCCCTTCCAGGGCGCCGATTCCCCCCACAATTCACCCCATGGCAGCCTCCGGATCCCTTTTAATAATAGTAGTAGTAGTAGTAGTAGTTGTTGTAATAATAACAATAGTAACAATGTGCCTGACCCCGAAACTATTACTCCCTTCTAGGGCGCAGATTCCCACCACAATTCACCCCATGGCGGCCTCCGGATCCCTTTTAGTAGTAGTAGTAGTAGTAGTAGTAGTAGTAATGTACCTGACCCCGAAACTATTACTCCCTTCCAGGGCGCCCCCGGATCCTGCCCCCCATGGCGGCCTCCGGATCCTGCACCCCGCCCGGCTCCCTGGAGGCCCCGCTCCCCGGCTTCCCCAAGGCCATCCTGCGGGCCGAGGTGCAAGGCAAGTACCTCTGCTCCGAGTGCGAGGATCTGCTGCGCCGCCCCTTCCAGGCCCAGTGCGGCCACCGCTACTGCGCCTACTGCCTGAAGAAGCTGGTGGGGTGAGTATTATTTTGGGGGGGGTCCGGGACCGGGGATACCAAAGTAGTAGCAGTAGTAGTAGTAGTAAGTAGTAGTAGTAGTAATAAAAATAATAAGAAGAATAAGAAGAAGAGTAGTAGTAGTAGTAGTAGTAAGTAGTAGTAATAAAAATAAGAAGAGTAGTAGTAGTAGTAGTAAGTAGTAGTAAGTAGTAGTAGTAATAAAAATAATAAGAATAATAAGAAGAAGAATAGTAGTAGTAGTAATAAGAAGAAGAAGAGTAGTAGTAGTAAGTAGTAGTAGTAGTATTAATAAGAATAATAAGAGTAGTAGTAGTAGTAGTAAGTAGTAGTAGCAATAAAAATAATAATAAGAATAAGAAGAGTAGTAGTAGTAGTAGTAAGTAGTAGCAGTAATAATAAAAATAATAAGAAGAAGAAGAATAGTAGTGGTAGTAACAACAACAAACAACAACAGGAAGAAGAGGAGGAGTAACAACAACAAGAAGAACAACAAGAAGAACAACAACAATAGTAAGAATGAGGATGAGGATAAGGGTGGTGGTAGTAGTAGTAGTAACAACAACAACAAAACAATAGGAAGAGGAGGAGGAACAATAGTATTAATATTAATAATAAGAGTAGTAGTAGTAAGAGGAGGAGGAGGAGGAGAGGAGGAGGATAAGGGTGGTAGTAGTAGTAGTAACAACAACAACAACAGGAAGAAGAGGAGGAGGAGGAGTAACAACAAGAAGAACAACAACAAGAACAACAACAATAGTAAGGAGGAGGAGGAGGATAGTAGTAGTAGTAGTAACAACAACAACAACAACAACATAATAGGAGGAGGAGGGACAATAGTATTAATATTAATAATAAGAGTAGTAGTAGTAACAGGAGGAGGAGGAGGAGGAGGAGGAGGAGGAGGAGGAGAAGAAGAAGAAGAAGAAGAAGAAGAAGAAGAAGAAGAAGAAGAAGAAGAAGAAGAAGAAGAAGAAGAGTAATAGTAGTAACAACAACAACAACAACAGGAAGAGGAAGAAGAAGAGGAGGAGGAGTAACAACAACAAGAACAACAATAGTGAGGAGGAGGAGGAGGAGGAGGATAGTAGTAGTAGTAGTAGTAGTAGTAAAAACAACAACAACAACAACAACAACAACAACAACAACAACAACAACAACACCACAATAGGAGGAGGAGGAGGAGGAATAGTATTAATATTAAGAGGAGGAGGAGGAGGAGGAGGAGGAGGAACAGTATTAATATTAATAATAAGAGTAGTAGTAGTAACAGGAGGAGGAGGAGGAGGAGGAGGAGGAGGAGAAGAAGAAGAAGAAGAAGAAGAAGAA
>NC_135674.1:625821-643182 GCF_964188315.1 Podarcis muralis
CAGCAATACTAACATCAATACTACTGCTACTACCCCATACTACCAGCAATACTAACATCAATACTACTACTACCCCATACCACCAGCAATACTAACATCAATACTACTGCTACTACTACCCCATACTACCAGCAATACTAACATCAATACTACTACTACTACCCCATTCTACCAGCAATACTAACATCAATACTACTACTACTACCCCATACCACCAGCAATACTAACATCAATACTACTGCTACTACTACCCAATACTACCAGCAATACTAACATCAATACTACTACCACCTAATACTACCAGCAATACTAACATCAATACTACTACCACTACCCCATACTACCAGCAATACTAACATCAATACTACTACCACTACCCCATACTACCAGCAATACTAACATCAATACTACTACTACCCCATACTACCAGCAATACTAACATCAATACTACTGCTACTACTACCCCATACTACCAGCAATACTAACATCAATACTACTACTACTACTACTACTACTACTACTACTACTGCCACCCAATACTACCAGCAATTCTAACATCAATACTACTACCCCATACTACCAGCAATACTAACATCAATACTACTACCACTACCCCATACTACCAGCAATACTAACATCAATACTACTACCACTACCCCATACTACCAGCAATACTAACATCAATACTACTACTACTACCCCATACCACCAGCAATACTAACATCAATACTACTACTACCCAATACTACCAGCAATGCTAACATCAATATTACTACTGCTGCTACCACCCAACACTACCAGCAATACTAACATCAATATTACTATTACTACACCATACTACCAGCAATACTAACATCAATACTACTAATACTACGCAATACTCCCAGCAATACTAACACCAGCACTACTTCTACTACTACTAATACTACCCAACACCACCAGCAATACTAACATCAATATTACTATTACTACCCCATACTACCAGCAATACTAACATCAATACTACTGCTACTACTACCCAATACTACCAGCAATACTAACATCAATACTACTACTACCCAATACTACCAGCAATACTAACATCAATACTACCACCACCTAATACTACCAGCAACACTAACATCAATACTACTAATACCAATACTACCAGCAATACTAACATCAATACTACTATTACTACCCAACACTACCAGCAATACTAACATCAATACTACTACTACCCAATACTACCAGCAATTCTAACATCAATACTACTACTACTACCCCATACTATCAGCAATACTAACATCAATACTACTACCCCATACTACCAGCAATACTAACATCAATACTACTACCACTACCCCATACTACCAGCAATACTAACATCAATACTACTACTACCACTACCCCATACTACCAGCAATACTAACATCAATACTACTACTACCCAATACTACCAGCAATACTAACACCAATACTACTACCACCCAACACTACCAGCAATACTAACATCAATACTACTACCACTACCCCATACTACCAGCAATACTAACATCAATACTACTACCACTACCCCATACTACCAGCAATACTAACATCAATACTACTACCACTACCCAATACTACCAGCAATACTAACATCAATACTACCACCACCTAATACTACCAGCAACACTAACATCAATACTACTAATACCAATACTACCAGCAATACTAACATCAATACTACTATTACTACCCAACACTACCAGCAATACCAACATCAATACTACTACTACCCAATACTACCAGCAATACTAGCAGCAATACTACTACTACTACTACTACCCCATACTAGCAGCAATACTGACATCAATACTACTACTACCCCATGCTACCAGCAATACTAACATCAATATTACTATTATTACCCCATGCTACCAGCAATACTAACATCAATATTACTATTACTACCCCATACTACCAGCAATACTAACATCAATACTACCACCCAACACTACCAGCAATACTAACATCAATATTACTATTACTACCCCATATTACCAGCAATACTAACATCAATACTACTAATACTACCCAATACTCCCAGCAATACTAACATCAGCACTACTTCTACTACTACTAATACTACCCAACACTACCAGCAATACTAACATCAATATTACTATTACTACCCCATACTACCAGCAATACTAACATCAATACTACTACTACCCAATACTACCAGCAATACTAACATCAATACTACTACTACTACTACTACTACCCCATACTACCAGCAATACTAACATCAATATTACTATTACTACCCCATACTACCAGCAATACTAACATCAATACTACTGCTACTACTGCCCAATACTACCAGCAATACTAACATCAATACTACTACTACTACCCCATACCACCAGCAATACTAACATCAATACTATTACTACCCAATACTACCAGCAATCCTAACATCTATACTACTACTACTGCCACCCAATACTACCAGCAATACTAACATCAATACTACTACTACTACTACCCAATACTACCAGCAATACTAACACCAATACTACTACTACTACCCAATACTCCCAGCAATACTAACATCAACACTACTTCTAGTACTACTAATACTACCCATACTACCAGCAATACTAACATCAATATTACTATTACTACCCCATACTACCAGCAATACTAACATCAATACTACTGCTACTACCCCATACCACCAGCAATACTAACATCAATACTATTACTACCCAATACTACCAGCAATCCTAACATCGATACTACTACTACTACCACCCAATACTACCAGCAATACTAACATCAATACTACTACCACCCAACACTACCAGCAATACTAACATCAATATTACTATTACTACACCATACTACCAGTAATACTAACATCAATACTACTACTACCCTATACTACCAGCAATACTAACATCAATACTACTAATACTACCCAATACTCCCAGCAATACTAGCATCAGCACTACTTCTACTACTACTAATACTACCCAACACTACCAGCAATACTAACATCAATATTACTATTACTACCCCATACTACCAGCAATACTAACATCAATACTACTACCACCTAATACTACCAGCAACACTAACATCAATACTACTAATACCAATACTACCAGCAATACCAACATCAATACTACTATTACTACCCAAGACTACCAGCAATACCAACATCAATACTACTACTACCCAATACTACCAGCAATACTAACATCAATACTACTACTACCCAATACTACCAGCAATACTAACATCAATACTACTACTACCCAATACTACCAGCAATACTAACATCAATACTACTACTACCCAATGCTACCAGCAATACTAGCATCAATACTACTACTACTACTACTACTACCCCATACTACCAGCAATACTAACATCAATATTACTATTACTACCCCATACCACCAGCAATACTAACATCAATACTACTGCTACTACTACCCCATACTACCAGCAATACTAACATCAATACTACTACCCCATACTACCAGCAATACTAACATCAATACTACTACCACTACCCCATACTACCAGCAATACTAACATCAATACTACTACCACTACCCCATACTACCAGCAATACTAACATCAATACTACTACTACTACCCCATACCACCAGCAATACTAACATCAATACTACTACTACCCAATACTACCAGCAATGCTAACATCAATATTACTACTGCTGCTACCACCCAACACTACCAGCAATACTAACATCAATATTACTATTACTACACCATACTACCAGCAATACTAACATCAATACTACTAATACTACGCAATACTCCCAGCAATACTAACACCAGCACTACTTCTACTACTACTAATACTACCCAACACCACCAGCAATACTAACATCAATATTACTATTACTACCCCATACTACCAGCAATACTAACATCAATACTACTGCTACTACTACCCAATACTACCAGCAATACTAACATCAATACTACTACTACCCAATACTACCAGCAATACTAACATCAATACTACCACCACCTAATACTACCAGCAACACTAACATCAATACTACTAATACCAATACTACCAGCAATACTAACATCAATACTACTATTACTACCCAACACTACCAGCAATACTAACATCAATACTACTACTACCCAATACTACCAGCAATTCTAACATCAATACTACTACTACTACCCCATACTATCAGCAATACTAACATCAATACTACTACCCCATACTACCAGCAATACTAACATCAATACTACTACCACTACCCCATACTACCAGCAATACTAACATCAATACTACTACTACCACTACCCCATACTACCAGCAATACTAACATCAATACTACTACTACCCAATACTACCAGCAATACTAACACCAATACTACTACCACCCAACACTACCAGCAATACTAACATCAATACTACTACCACTACCCCATACTACCAGCAATACTAACATCAATACTACTACCACTACCCCATACTACCAGCAATACTAACATCAATACTACTACCACTACCCAATACTACCAGCAATACTAACATCAATACTACCACCACCTAATACTACCAGCAACACTAACATCAATACTACTAATACCAATACTACCAGCAATACTAACATCAATACTACTATTACTACCCAACACTACCAGCAATACCAACATCAATACTACTACTACCCAATACTACCAGCAATACTAGCAGCAATACTACTACTACTACTACTACCCCATACTAGCAGCAATACTGACATCAATACTACTACTACCCCATGCTACCAGCAATACTAACATCAATATTACTATTATTACCCCATGCTACCAGCAATACTAACATCAATATTACTATTACTACCCCATACTACCAGCAATACTAACATCAATACTACCACCCAACACTACCAGCAATACTAACATCAATATTACTATTCCTACCCCATATTACCAGCAATACTAACATCAATACTACTAATACTACCCAATACTCCCAGCAATACTAACATCAGCACTACTTCTACTACTACTAATACTACCCAACACTACCAGCAATACTAACATCAATATTACTATTACTACCCCATACTACCAGCAATACTAACATCAATACTACTACTACCCAATACTACCAGCAATACTAACATCAATACTACTACTACTACTACTACTACCCCATACTACCAGCAATACTAACATCAATATTACTATTACTACCCCATACTACCAGCAATACTAACATCAATACTACTGCTACTACTGCCCAATACTACCAGCAATACTAACATCAATACTACTACTACTACCCCATACCACCAGCAATACTAACATCAATACTATTACTACCCAATACTACCAGCAATCCTAACATCTATACTACTACTACTGCCACCCAATACTACCAGCAATACTAACATCAATACTACTACTACTACTACCCAATACTACCAGCAATACTAACACCAATACTACTACTACTACCCAATACTCCCAGCAATACTAACATCAACACTACTTCTAGTACTACTAATACTACCCATACTACCAGCAATACTAACATCAATATTACTATTACTACCCCATACTACCAGCAATACTAACATCAATACTACTGCTACTACCCCATACCACCAGCAATACTAACATCAATACTATTACTACCCAATACTACCAGCAATCCTAACATCGATACTACTACTACTACCACCCAATACTACCAGCAATACTAACATCAATACTACTACCACCCAACACTACCAGCAATACTAACATCAATATTACTATTACTACACCATACTACCAGTAATACTAACATCAATACTACTACTACCCTATACTACCAGCAATACTAACATCAATACTACTAATACTACCCAATACTCCCAGCAATACTAGCATCAGCACTACTTCTACTACTACTAATACTACCCAACACTACCAGCAATACTAACATCAATATTACTATTACTACCCCATACTACCAGCAATACTAACATCAATACTACTACCACCTAATACTACCAGCAACACTAACATCAATACTACTAATACCAATACTACCAGCAATACCAACATCAATACTACTATTACTACCCAAGACTACCAGCAATACCAACATCAATACTACTACTACCCAATACTACCAGCAATACTAACATCAATACTACTACTACCCAATACTACCAGCAATACTAACATCAATACTACTACTACCCAATACTACCAGCAATACTAACATCAATACTACTACTACCCAATGCTACCAGCAATACTAGCATCAATACTACTACTACTACTACTACTACCCCATACTACCAGCAATACTAACATCAATATTACTATTACTACCCCATACTACCAGCAATACTAACATCAATACTACTACTACTACTGCCACCCAATACTACCAGCAATACTAACATCAATACTACTAATACCAATACTACCAGCAATACCAACATCAATACTACTATTACTACCCAAGACTACCAGCAATACCAACATCAATACTACTACTACCCAATACTACCAGCAATACTAACATCAATACTACTACTACCCAATACTACCAGCAATACTAACATCAATACTACTACTACCCAATACTACCAGCAATACTAACATCAATACTACTACTACCCAATGCTACCAGCAATACTAGCATCAATACTACTACTACTACTACTACTACCCCATACTACCAGCAATACTAACATCAATATTACTATTACTACCCCATACTACCAGCAATACTAACATCAATACTACTACTACTACTGCCACCCAATACTACCAGCAATACTAACATCAATACTACTACCACCCAACACTACCAGCAATACTAACATCAATATTACTATTACTACACCATACTACCAGCAATACTAACATCAATACTACTACTACCCCATGCTACCAGCAATACTAACATCAATATTACTATTACTACCCCATACTACCAGCAATACTAACATCAATACTACTAATACTACCCAATACTCCCAGCAATACTAGCATCAGCACTACTTCTACTACTACTAATACTACCCAACACTACCAGCAATACTAACATCAATATTACTATTACTACCCCATACTACCAGCAATACTAACATCAATACTACTACTACTACTACCACCACCACCACCCAATACTACCAGCAGTACTAACATCAATACTACTACCACCCAACACTACCAGCAATACTAACATCAATATTACTATTACTACACCATACTACCAGTAATACTAACATCAATACTACTACCACCCAACACTACCAGCAATACTAACATCAATATTACTATTACTACACCATACTACCAGTAATACTAACATCAATACTACTACTACCCTATACTACCAGCAATACTAACATCAATACTACTAATACTACCCAATACTCCCAGCAATACTAGCATCAGCACTACTTCTACTACTACTAATACTACCCAACACTACCAGCAATACTAACATCAATATTACTATTACTACCCCATACTACCAGCAATACTAACATCAATATTACTATTACTACCCCATACTACCAGCAATACTAACATCAATACTACTACTACTACTACTACCACCACCACCACCCAATACTACCAGCAATACTAACATCAATATTACTATTACTACACCATACTACCAGTAATACTAACATCAATACTACTACTACCCCATGCTACCAGCAATACTAACATCAATACTACTAATACTACCCAATACTCCCAGCAATACTAACATCAGCACCACTTCTTCTACTACTACTAATACTACCCAACACTACCAGCAATACTAACATCAATACTACTGCTACTACCCCATACTACCAGCAATACTAACATCAATATTACTATTACTACCCCATACTACCAGCAATACTAACATCAATACTACTACTACTACTACTACTACCACCACCACCACCCAATACTACCAGCAATACTAACATCAATACTACTACCACCCAACACTACCAGCAATACTAACATCAATATTACTATTACTACACCATACTACCAGCAATACTAACATCAATACTACTAATACTACCCAATACTCCCAGCAATACTAACATCAGCACTACTTCTACTACTACTAATACTACCCAACACTACCAGCAATACTAACATCAATATTACTATTATTACCCCATACTACCAGCAATACTAACATCAATACTACTACTACTACTACTACCACCACCACCACCCAATACTACCAGCAGTACTAACATCAATACTACTACCACCCAACACTACCAGCAATACTAACATCAATATTACTATTACTACACCATACTACCAGCAATACTAACATCAATATTACTACTACTACCCCATACTACCAGCAATACCAACATCAATACTACTACTACCCAACACTACCAGCAATACTAACATCAATATTACTACTACTACCCCATACTACCAGCAATACCAACATCAATACTACTACTACCCAATACTACCAGCAATACTAATATCAATACTACTACTACCCAATACTACCAGCAATACTAACACCAATACTACTACTACTACTACCCCATACTACCAGCAATACTAACATCAATACTACTGCTACTACTACCCAATACTACCAGCAATGCTAACATCACTACTCCTAATACCAATACTAACATCAGTACTACTGCTACTACGACCCAAGACTACCAGCCATGCTAACATTGTTACTACTACTGCTGCCCAACACTACCCGCAATACCGACATCCAGACTACTACCAATACGCCTGCAAATACTCCTCCTCCTCACCACCGCAATACTACTCACCCTTACCAGACCAGCCCTACTAATACCGCTAAGACCCACAGCCTTTGGTCCAGACTCCTGTTTCTGGCTCGCTACTACTCCTAGTACTGCTGGGAGTATTCATACTACTACTTCCTCCCCCCCATTTCGCAGCTGGAGAAGGAGGCCCTGCCCCTCCACGAGGCCCAGAACTTTCCGGAACATCTCGGCCTCCTCCTGGACTTCGCCCTCCGGCTGGGGGCCCCGGACCCCCATTTCTTCGGGGCCCCCGATCTGGTCCAAGAGCCCCCATTGCTCCAAGAGCCCCACTTCTTCGGGGCCCCCCCTTCGGACAAAGACCCCCCTTTGGCCCCGGACCCCCATATCTCCGGGGCCCCCGATCTGGTCCAAGAGCCCCGCCTGGCCGGGGCCCCCAATTCGGCCCCCCATTTGGCCCGAGACCCCCATTTATTGGGGGCCACACCGTCAGCCCAAGAGCCCCATCTAGTCGGGGCCCCCCATTTGGGTAAAGACCCCCATTTGGGCCGAGACCCCCATTTATTGGGGGCCCCGCATTCGCTCAAGGAACCCCCTCAGGTTGGGGCCCCCCATTTAGCCCAAGCCCCCCATCTGGTTGGGGCCCCCAATTCAACCCATATCCTAGGGGCCCCACATCCAGCCAAGGAACCCCATTCAGCTCACGACCCCCATTTCCCGGGGGCCCCACCTTCGGCCCCGGACCCCCATCCAATCAGGGCCCCCCATTCAGCTCCAGACCCCCATCTGGCCAAAGACCCCCATTTCCTCGGGGCCCCGGATCCGCCCCAAGCCCCCCGCTTGCCCCCAGACCCCCATCTGCCCAGGGGCCACAATTCAGACCCCCATGTCCTGGGGGCCCCACATTCGGCCCAAGACCCCCGTCCAATCAGGGGCCCCCATTTGGCCCCGGACCCCCGTTCAGCCCCAGACCCCCATGTCCTGGGGGCCCCACATTCGGCCCCGGACCCCCACGTCCTGGGGGCCCCACATTGGGCGGCCCTCGAACTCAAGGCCTCCACCCTAGAGAAGATCGTCTGCGTCCTGAACCGGGAAGTGGAGCGGCTGGCGGCCGAATCGGCGCAAGAGCGGCGCCGGGAAGAGGAGCGCGCCGAAGCGCTGAGCCACAAGGTTCGGGGCGCGGGTTCCGGGGGGCCGGGGTCCCGATCTGGTTCCAGCCCTGAAAAGCGGAGTCAGTCTGAAACCCCAAAGCGGAGTCACTCTGGAGCCCCAAAGTGGAGTCAGTCTGGAGCCCCAAAGCGGAGTCAGTCTGGTTTCTGTTGTCTAGACAGCTGAAGCCCCAAAGCGGAGTCAGTCTGACGCCCCAAAGCGGAGTTAGTCTGGAGCCCCCTTTCTGCGCAACGAAATCCCAAAGGGGAGTCAATCTGGAGTCATTCTGGTTTCGCCCCATTTCCCGTTTTCCCCGGATTTCGAACGGAAAAAAGCCCAAACTGGAGTCAATCCGGTTTGCCGCATTTCCCCTTTCCTGGAAACGAAGGCCCAAAGCGGAGTCAGTCTGATTTCTGTTGTCTAGACAGCTGAAGCCCCAAAGTGGAGTCAGTCTGGATTTCTGTTGTCTAGACAGCTGAAGCCCCAAAGCGGAGTCAGTCTGATTTCTGTTGTCTAGACAGCTGAAGCCCCAAAGTGGAGTCAGTCTGATTTCTGTTGTCTAGAAAGCTGAAGCCCCAAAGTGGAGTCAGTCCGAAACACCAAAGTGGAGTCAGTGTGAAGCCCCAAAGCGGAGTCAGCCTGGAGTCAAGTCTGATTTCCGGTGTCTAGAAATAGGAAGGTTAGGTAGGCCGTTCGGCGCGTCAAACCGGAGTCACTCCACTTTCAGCCCATTTCCCCATTCCCCCCGGATCTCAAACAAAGAAAAGCCCAAACGAGTCAATGCGGTTTGCCGCGTTTCCCCTTTCCGGGAAACGAAGCCCCAAAGTGGAGTCAGTCTGGAGCCCCCAAGTGGGGTCAGTCTGGAGCCCCAAAGCGGAGTCAGTCTGATGCCCCAAAGTGGAGTCAAAGTGGAGTCAGTCTGATGCCCCAAAGCGGAGTCAGTCTGGAGCCCCAAAGCGGAGTCAGTATGACGCCCCAAAGAGGAGTCAAAGTGGAGTCAGTCTGATGCCCCAAAGCGGAGTCAGTCTGGAGCCCCAAAGCGGAGTCAGTCTGGAGCCCCAAAGCGGAGTCAGTCAGAAGCCCCCGAGTGGAGTCAAAGTGGAGTCAGTCTGATGTCCCAAAGTGGAGTCAGTCTGGAGCCCCAAAGCGGAGTGAGTCTGGAACCCCAAAGCGGAGTCAGTCGGAAGCCCCCGAGTGGAGTCAAAGTGGAGTCAGTCTGATGTCCCAAAGTGGAGTCAGTCTGGAGGCCCAAAGCGGAGTCAGTCTGGAGCCCCAAACTGGACTCAATCCGGTTTGCTGTGTTTCTCCTTTCTGGGAAATGAAATCCCAAAGTGGAGTCAATCTGGAGTCACTCCACTTTCGCCCCATTTCCCGTTTTTCCAACCAAAAAAGCCCAAACTGGACTCAATCTGGTTTGCTGCGTTTCCCCTTTCCGGGAAACGAAGCCCCAAAATGGAGTCAGTCTGATGCCCCAAAGCGGAATCAGTCTGGAGTCCCAAACTGGACTCAATCTGGTTTGCTGTGTTTCCCCTTTCTGGGAAATGAAGCCCCAAAGTGGAGTCAGTCTGAAGCCCCAAAGCGGAGTCAGTCTTATTTCCGTTGTCTAGAAAGCTGAAGCCCCAAAGCGGAGTCAGTCTGCAGCCCCAAAGCGGAGTCAAGTCAGATTTCCGGTGTCTAGAAATAGGAAAGTTAGGTAGGCCCTTCGGCGGGCCAAACCGGAGTCACTCCCTTTCAGCCCATTTCCCTGTTTTCCCCGGATCTCAAACAAAAAAAACCCCAAACTGGAGTCAATCCGGTTTGCCGTGTTTCCCCTTTCCGAGAAACGAAGCCCCAAAGGGGAGTCAGCCTGGAGCCCCAAAGCGGAGTCAGTCTGACGCCCCAAAGCGGAGTCAAAGTGGAGTCAGTCTGAGCCCCAAATCGGAGTCAGTCTGATGCCCCAAAGCGGAGTCAAAGTGGAGTCAGTCTGACGCCCCAAAGTGGAGTCAAGTCTGATTTCCGGTGTCTAGGAATAGGAACGTTCGGTAGGCCCTTCGGCGCGCCAAAGCGGAGCCGCTCCACTTTCAGCTCTTTCCCCCGGATCTCAAACAAAGAAAAGCCCAAACTGGAGTCAGTCTGCTTTGCCGCGTTTCCCCAAAGCAGAGTCAGTCCGAAGCCCCAAAGCGGAGTCAGTCCGAAGCCCCAAAGTGGAGTCAGTCTGGAGCCCCAAAGCGGAGTCAAGTCTGGTTTCCGGTGTCTAGAAATAGGAAAGTTAGGTAGGCCCTTCGGCGCCCCAAACCGGAGTCACTCCGCTTTCAGTCCATTTCCCCGTTTCCCCCGGATCTCAAACAAAGAAATAGGAAAGTTCGGTAGGCCCTTTGGCGCGCCAAAGCGGAGTCGCTCCACTTTCAGCTCTTTCCCCCGGATCTCAAAGCCAAAAAAAGCCCAAACTGGAGTCAATCCGGTTTGCCCTGACCCCCACAGATCCGGAGCCTGGAGAGGAACCTGGCGCTGAAGGAGTCGGCGCTGGCGGAAGTGGAGTCGGCGCTTCGGCGCGCGGAAGAGGCGACCTACGACGGCGTCTTGATCTGGAAGGTGGAGGAAGTGGGGCGGAAGAGGCAGGAAGCGGTGGCCGGAAGGGCGCCGGCCGTCTTCTCGCCGGGTGGGTGGACTTCCTTCCTGTTTCCTTCCTTCCTTCCTTCCTTCATTCCTTCCTTCCTTCCTTCCTTCCCTCCTTCCTTCCTTCCTTCCTTCCTTCCTTCCTTACTTCCCTCCCTCCCTCCTTCCTTCCTCTCCTCCTTCTCCCCTTTTTCCTCCCTTCTTTCTTTCCTCATCCCCCTTTCTTCCTCCCTTTCTTCCTCCCCTCCCCTCTCTCCTTCCTCTCCTCCTTCCCTTCTTCCTTCCCTCTTTCCTTCCTTTCTTCCTTCCTTCCCTCCCTCACTTCTTTTCTGTCTTCTTTCCTTCCCTCCCTCCCTCCTTCTTCCCTCCTTCCTCCCTCCCTCACCTCCTTCCTTCCTTCCTCCTTCCTCCCTCGCTCCTTCCCTCCCTCCCTCCCTCCTTCCTTCCTTCCTTCCTTCCTTCCTTCCTTCCTTCCTTCCTCCTTCCTTCCTCTTTCCTTCCTTCCTCTCTCCCTTCCCTCCCTCCTTCCTTCCTCTTTCCTTCCTTCCTCCTTCCTCCCTCCCTCCTTCCCTCCCTCCCTCCTTCCCTCCTTCCTTCCCTCCTTCCCTCCCTCCCTCCTTCCTTCCTTTCTTCCCTCCTACCTTCCTCTCCTCCTTCCTGTCTTTTTCCTTCCCTCCTTCCAGCCTTCTACACCAGCCGCTACGGCTACAAGATGTGCCTCCTTCCCTCCTTTTTCCTTCCTTCCTTCCTTCCTTCCCTCCCTCCTTCTTTCCCTCCTTCCTGACACTTCCTCCTTCCTCCCTTCCTCCCTTCCTTCTCTGCTTCCTTCCTTCATTTCCTCCCTTTTCTATTTTCCTTACTTCTACTCTTCCATTCGTCTTCCTTTTCTCCCTCCCTCCTTCCCTCCCTCCTTCCTTCCTTCCTTCCCTCCTCCCTCCCTCCTTCCTACTTCCCTCTTTCCTTCCCTCCTTCCTTCCTCTATTCCTTCCTGACTTTTTCCTTCCCTCCTTCCTTCCCTCCTTCCCTCCCTCCTTCCCTCCTTCCTTCCTCTCCTCCTTCCTGACTTTTTCCTTCCCTCCTTCCCTCTTTCCTTCCTTCCCTCCCTCCCTCCTTCCTTCCTCTCCTCCTTCCTGACTTTTTGCTTCCCTCCTTCCCTCCCTCCTTCCTTCCCTCCTTCCTTCCTTCCTTCCCTCCCTCCCTCCCTCCTTCCTCCCACTCTCCCTCCTTCCTTCCTTCCTCCCTCCCTCCCTCCCTCCTTCCTTCCTCTCCTCCTTCCTAACACTTCCTCCTTCCTCCCTTCCTTCTCTGCTTCCTTCCTTCCTTTCCTCCCTTTTCTATTTTCCTTATTTCACTTTCCATTCTTCTTCCTTTTCTCCCTTCCTTCCTCCTTCCCACCCTCCCTCCTTCCTTCCCTCTTTCCTTCCATCCATCCTTCCTTCCTTCCCTCCCTCCCTCCCTCTCTCCTTCCCTCCCTTCCTTCCTTCCCTCCTTCCTTCCTCTCCTCCTTCCTGACTTTTCCTTCCCTCCTTCCAGCCTGCTACGGCTACAAGATGTGCCTCCTTCCTTCCTTCCTTCCCTCCCTCCCTCCCTCCCTCCCTCCTTCCTCCCTCTCTCTCTCCCTCCCTCCCTCCCTCCTTCCTTCCTTCCTTCCCTCCCTCCTTGCTTCCTTCTTCCTTCCTTCCCTCCTTCTTTCCCTCCTTCCCTCCTCCTTCCTGACACTTCCTCCTTCCTCCCTTCCTCCCTTCCTTCTCTGCTTCCTTCCTTCCTTTCCTCCCTTTTCTATTTTCCTTACTTCTACTCTTCCATTCGTCTTCCTTTTCTCCCTTCCTTCCTCCTTCCCTGCCTCCCTCCTTCCCACCCTCCCTCCTTCCTTCCCTCCCTCCTTCCTTCCCTCCCTCCTTCCTTCCCTCTCTCCTTCCTTCCCTCCCTCCTTCCTTCCCTCCCTCCTTCCTTCCCTCCCTCCTTCCCTTCCTCCCTCCTTCCTTCCCTCCCTCCTTCCTTCCCTCCCTCCCTCCTTCCTTCCCTCCCTCCTTCCTTCCCTCCCTCCTTCCTTCCCTCCCTCCTTCCTTCCCTCCCTCCTTCCCTTCCTCCCTCCTTCCTTCCCTCCCTCCTTCCTTCCCTCCCTCCTTCCTTCCCTCCCTCCTCCTTCCCTCCCTCCTTCCTTCCCTCTCTCCTTCCTTCCCTCCCTCTTTCCTTCCCTCCCTCCTTCCTTCCCTCTCTCCTTCCTTCCCTCCCTCCTTCCTTCCCTCCCTCCTTCCTTCCCTCCCTCCTTCCTTCCCTCCCTCCTTCCTTCCTTCCCTCTCTCCTTCCTTCCCTCCCTCCTTCCTTCCCTCCCTCCTTCCTTCCCTCCCTCCTTCCTTCCCTCCCTCCTTCCTTCCTTCCCTCCTTCCTTCCTTCCTTCCTTCCTCCCTCTTTCCCTCCTTCCTTCCTCCTTCCCTCCCTCCCTCCCTCCTCCCTCCCTCCCTTCCTTCCTTCCTTCCTTCCTTCCTCCCTCCTTCCTTCCCTCCCTCCTTCCTTCCCTCCCTCCTTCCTTCCCTCCCTCCTTCCTTCCCTCCCTCCTTCCTTCCCTCCCTCCTTCCTTCCTTCCCTCCTTCCTTCCTTCCTTCCTTCCTCCCTCCTTCCCTCCCTCCCTCCTCCCTCCCTCCCTCCCTTCCTTCCTTCCTCCCTCCTTCCCTTCCTCCCTCCCTCCCTCCTTCCTTCCTCTCCTCCTTCCTGACATTTCCTCCTTCCTTCCCTCCTTCCAGCCTTCTACACCGGCCGCTACAGCTACAAGATGTGCCTCCTTCCCTCCTTTTTCCTTCCTTCCTTCCTCCCTCCCTCCCTCCCTCCTTCCTTCCTTCCCTCCCTCCTTCCTTCCCTCCCTCCTTCCTTCCCTCCCTCCTTCCTTCCCTCCCTCCCTCCTTCCTTCCCTCCCTCCTTCCTTCCCTCCCTCCTTCCTTCCCTCCCTCCTTCCTTCCCTCCCTCCTTCCCTTCCTCCCTCCTTCCTTCCCTCCCTCCTTCCTTCCCTCCCTCCTTCCTTCCCTCCCTCCTCCTTCCCTCCCTCCTTCCTTCCCTCTCTCCTTCCTTCCCTCCCTCTTTCCTTCCCTCCCTCCTTCCTTCCCTCTCTCCTTCCTTCCCTCCCTCCTTCCTTCCCTCCCTCCTTCCTTCCCTCCCTCCTTCCTTCCCTCCCTCCTTCCTTCCTTCCCTCTCTCCTTCCTTCCCTCCCTCCTTCCTTCCCTCCCTCCTTCCTTCCCTCCCTCCTTCCTTCCCTCCCTCCTTCCTTCCTTCCCTCCTTCCTTCCTTCCTTCCTTCCTCCCTCTTTCCCTCCTTCCTTCCTCCTTCCCTCCCTCCCTCCCTCCTCCCTCCCTCCCTTCCTTCCTTCCTTCCTTCCTTCCTCCCTCCTTCCTTCCCTCCCTCCTTCCTTCCCTCCCTCCTTCCTTCCCTCCCTCCTTCCTTCCCTCCCTCCTTCCTTCCCTCCCTCCTTCCTTCCTTCCCTCCTTCCTTCCTTCCTTCCTTCCTCCCTCCTTCCCTCCCTCCCTCCTCCCTCCCTCCCTCCCTTCCTTCCTTCCTCCCTCCTTCCCTTCCTCCCTCCCTCCCTCCTTCCTTCCCTCCCTCCTTCCTTCCCTCCCTCCTTCCTTCCCTCCCTCCTTCCTT
This sequence comes from Podarcis muralis, assembly GCF_964188315.1. Lineage (NCBI taxonomy): Eukaryota > Metazoa > Chordata > Lepidosauria > Squamata > Lacertidae > Podarcis > Podarcis muralis. The sequence goes on from NC_135674.1 coordinate 641,964, forward strand.
CCCTCCTTCCCTCCTTCCTTCCTCTCCTCCTTCCTGACATTTCCTCCTTCCTTCCCTCCTTCCAGCCTTCTACACCGGCCGCTACAGCTACAAGATGTGCCTCCTTCCCTCCTTTTTCCTTCCTTCCTTCCTCCCTCCCTCCCTCCCTCCTTCCTTCCTTCCCTCCCTCCTTCCTTCCCTCCCTCCTTCCTTCCCTCTCTCCTTCCTTCCCTCCCTCCTTCCTTCCCTCCTCCTTCCCTCCCTCCTCCCTCCTTCCTTCCTTCCTTCCTCCCTTCCTTCCTTCCTTCCTTCCTTCCTTCCCTCCCTCCTTCCTTCCTTCCTTCCTTCCTCCCTCCTTCCCTCCCTCCCTCCCTCCCTCCTCCCTCCCTCCCTTCCTTCCTTCCTTCCTTCCTCCCTCCTTCCCTTCCTCCCTCCCTCCCTCCTTCCTTCCCTCCCTCCTTCCTTCCCTCCCTCCTTCCTTCCCTCCCTCCTTCCTTCCCTCCTTCCCTCCTTCCTTCCTCTCCTCCTTCCTGACATTTCCTCCTTCCTTCCCTCCTTCCAGCCTTCTACACCGGCCGCTACAGCTACAAGATGTGCCTCCTTCCCTCCTTTTTCCTTCCTTCCTTCCTTCCCTCCCTCCTTCTTTCCCTCCTTCCCTCCTCCTTCCTGACACTTCCTCCTTCCTCCCTTCCTCCCTTCCTTCTCTGCTTCCATCCTTCATTTCCTCCCTTTTCTATTTTCCTTACTTCTACTCTTCCATTCGTCTTCCTTTTCTCCTTCCCTCCCTCCCTCCCTCCTTCCTTCCTTCCCTCCCTCCTCCCTCCCTCCCTCCCTCCTTCCCTTCCTCCCTCCTTCCCTTCCTCCCTCCCTCCTTCCCTTCCTTCCTTCCCTCCCTTCCTCCTTCTCTCATTTTTCCTCCCTCCCTTTCCTTCTTTTTCTCCTCCTTCCTTCCTTCCTTCCCTCCTTCCTCCCTCTCTCCCTCCCTCCTTCCTTCCCTCCCTCCTTCCTTCCCTCCCTCCTTCCTTCCTTCCCTCCCTCCTTCCTTCCCTCCCTCCTTCCTTCCCTCCCTCCTTCCTTCCCTCTCTCCTTCCTTCCTCCCTCCCTCCTTTTTCCTTCCTTCCTTCCTCCCTCCCTCCCTCCCTCCTTCCTTCCTTCCCTCCCTCCTTCCTTCCCTCCCTCCTTCCTTCCCTCTCTCCTTCCTTCCCTCCCTCCTTCCTTCCCTCTCTCCTTCCTTCCCTCC